>NW_026613551.1:0-105845 GCF_026213295.1 Gadus chalcogrammus
CCCCCCCCCTCAACCAGCTCTCTAAACCTCACTCCCCCTCACGGGCCCCCTAACCCGCGTAACCCCCCCTCAGCCCGTCACCTCCCTCCCCCTCCCCCCCCCCCCCCCCTCAGCCCGGTCACCCCCCTCCCCTTCACCCCTCAGCCCCTTCACCCCCCCTCCCCCTCCCCCCTCAGTCCCCTCTCTCTACACCCCTTCCCCTCCCCCTCACCGGCCCCTAACCCGGTCACCCCCCCTCCCCCTCAGCCACTTCACCCCCCCACCCCCACACTCCTCCCCCCCTCTCAGCCCGGTCTCCCCCCCCCCCCCCTCACCCCTAATCCTCCCATCAGACCCCCCTCAGCCCCGTCACCCCCCCTCAATGTAACAATGTAATACCTGCTGGGTTTATACAAGCAGGTTTAACTGTGATGGTCGACAGTATTAATATATAGTAAGATAAATGATGTTCAGCCTATCATCTTCATTCCCAGTAGGATGTTATGACCTCACTTCCTGCTGTGTGGATGGGACTTTCCATCTCAATAGTGAGTGTGTGATGTGATGAATCAAACAGACACTCACATCTCTGTGGAGCTGGTTTCAGCCTCCACACTCCACCGTGCTCCACACTGGGGGGGAAACAAAGTGAGAGCAGCATGTTGAAACATTCACCTTCATCATCTGCCGTCTCATCACGTTCTACACAACATGAGTGACAGCTGCCTCTTCAAACCACTTCATCTAGCAGCGACATGAATCCTTGTAGGAGACTTTTTCCCTGAGTGGTGAGCTGTCCTCTCCATACCTGAGAGTGTCCAGTCTCCAGCGTGGATCCTCCAGTCCAGCAGAGAGCAGCGCAGCTCCAGAGTCTCCTGGGTGATTGTAGCTCAGGTCCAGCTCAGTCAGATGGGAGGGGTTGGAGCTCAGAGCTGAGGCCAGAGAAGCACAGCCTTCCTGTGTGACCAGGCAGCCAGACAAGCTACACACACACACACACACACACACACACACACACACACACACACACACACACACACACACACACACACACACACACACATGTAAAATCCTGTGTTTTTCCAGTCTGTCAACCACTTAGTGAACGTCCTACTCCAAACACAAGTGCCTTTACCTTGATGAAGTATTTGTGGATAAAGAATTAGTAATTAAGATAATGAGTACTGGATATTAGGGGTGTGAACGGTTACAAAAAAATGTAAACGTTTACACAACCTACTTTTTCGTGTACACGGTTAACCGTTTCTTTATTAATTAATGAAGCTTTAACTTTTTTTTTAAAGTGGACCGCAGTCGCGCTATAGGGGGATTATTTGTTTATCAACACGGCGGATGCGCGAGCAGAATGATCGCAGAAAGAACATTTGTTTGACCGGTTGCCACGGTTATCTCCGTGTGGTTCATTTGCAGTTGTGGTGTTAATTAGGATGTTATCAGCTTACTGTTACATTAAACTGTAATCAGAAAACGTGGTTATATGCTATAGACCCTATAGTATCGGTGGTATAAAGGCTGCGACAAATTTCAAATTATAAATATGTACACTTTATGTTGAAAGTATAGACAAAGTATAGTCGCTATTCCCATTGAAACGAATGGTGCGGTGATTATTCTTCAAAACGAGAGCTGGTAAATTGGGAAAAATTAATTAAACTGTAATCAGACAACGCGGTTATAAGCTATAGACCAGTGGTTCTCAACCTTTTTTGAGCAAACGCCCCCCTGACCTTACCCTGATCCTCTGGCGACCCCCCCCCCCAATCATTTTTTTTTAACAAACTAACAACCCCACTCACACTTGTGTTATATTGCTTAAAGCTTTTAATGCATCATTATTCATTGATTTTGCGTTGGTCACTAATAGCAATGAATGCGCTCTGAGTCGGATTTGGTGAAAGAAATATATAAATATTCATGGCATGCAAATGTATCACCTCTGATTGGCTAACAGCACTGTCCATCACTGTAATAAACCCAATTAAACTTCCAGAACGACGAGAG
This sequence comes from Gadus chalcogrammus, assembly GCF_026213295.1. Classification (NCBI taxonomy): domain Eukaryota; kingdom Metazoa; phylum Chordata; class Actinopteri; order Gadiformes; family Gadidae; genus Gadus; species Gadus chalcogrammus. The sequence goes on from NW_026613551.1 coordinate 2,002, forward strand.
CGAGAGAGCGAGAGAGAGAGAGAGAGAGAGAGAGCGAGAGAGAGAGAGAGAGAGAGAGAGAGAGAGAGAGAGAGAGAGAGAGAGAGAGAGAGAGAGAGAGAGAGACTATATGACTAATAGGCCTGTGGCACTTACTTCTGTTGTTATAAAGGTACTTGAGCGCCTAGTTTGTAGGTACTTGACGTACATCACGCTAGACCCTCACCAATTTGCCTACAGGGCTAATAGGGGAGTGGACCATGCAGTTTCACTTTGCACACATTTCATTCTGCAACATCTGAACACTAAGTCCACCTATGCCCGTGTACTGTTCATTGATTTTAGCTCGGCTTTCAATACCATCATTCCTGTCAGACTGTACAACTTTCTCCTGGCCGCAGGAGTTAATGCTCTACTTTGTCAGTGGATCTTAAACTTCCTGTCCAGTAGGAAACAGTGTGTTAAAATCCAGAATAATGTGTCATCACCAAGGATTCTGAACACCGGCGCCCCACAAGGGTGTGTCTTGTCACCTCTATTATTTTCTCTTTACACTAATAATTGTACATCAAACTCTGCATCTGTTAAAATGTTAAAGTTTGCAGATGACACCACAGTCATAGGCCTCATATCTGATGGGGAGGAATCTACCTACCGGAGTGAGGTTGAACAGCTGGTGCAGTGGTGTGAAGACAATAACCTTATACTAAATACAACCAAAACCAAAGAACTCATAATTGACTATAGGAAAAAGGCAGGCCAGCACCTTCCCATCTCCATTAATGGCCAAGTTGTGGAGTGGGTCTCCTCCTTCCGCTTCTTAGGCACCACTATCCACCAGTCCCTATCATGGAACTTGAACATTAGTCTTATTATTTCCAAATCCAATCAGAGAATATACTTCCTCCGTCAGCTGAGGAAGTTTGGGGTAAGTCAGGCAGGCATGACCCATTTTTATCGTGCAGCCATCGAAAGCGTGCTCACCTTCTCCATCCTGGTCTGGTATGGTAGTGCTACCAGCCAGGACAAACAACAGCTTGGGGTAGTACGCAGGGCCTCTGAAATCATTGGCTGTAGTCTGCCTACCATAGGCTCGCACTATGACACTAGAATTTCAAGGAAAACTAGGAAGATCATCTCTGACCCCTCTCATCCAGCACACCACTTATTCACACTCTTACCATCAGGGAGGAGGTACAGAAGCATCACACGTAAAACAACACGCTTTAGGGATAGTACCTATCTACAAGCTATACGCCACTTGAACAAACACTAAGCACTTTAAGGTCTTTAAGATCTTCATGGTCTACCTAACTTGCAGTTTTTGCACCACTGTACTCTACTTTACTGCTGTCATTCTCCGCGAACCATGCATTGTGTGTTTTTCATGTGTGTTAAGTGTTGTACTCCTTGTTATTTATGTGCCGTTTTGGCTTTCTGTCTTGTAATGTTGTGTTGTTATGTTGCTGTGTAATACATGTGAGCATACCAAAACAAATTCCCCTACTGGATATATTAAGCTTTGAAACACGTTTTGTGTGACAATTGCAAGTTTCAAATCATTTTTTTTATATCTTTCCAGAGACCATCCAAAATGTTTCTGTTTCTGTGGCATATGGATGTATTAGAATATCCACCTGAACAACAAGGTGTTACTTCTCCAATGATACCAAAGTCATGGATGTGGCCATCACAGGTACTGAATTATAAGCTGGGTTATAACTGTCCTCTGATGTGGAACTTGTGGTGTAACTGTTTGAGATATTGAGTAAAACTGACCTGAGAGTTTCCAGTGTACAGTGTGGACTCCCCAGTCCAGCAGAGAGCAGCTTCACTCCTGAATCCTGCAGATCATTGGTACTCAGGTCCAGTTCTCTCAGACTAGAGGAGTTGGAGCTGAGAACTGAGGCCAGAGCTTCACAGCATCTCTCTGACAGATGACAGCCAGTCAGCCTTCACACAAACAATAAACACAACATGTTAGGAACTGTGATTATTTTTTTTATTGAGATTTCTCATAAGACATGTTTTATTAGTTTAACTAAATGTCAATACAGTAGATCTTTAAATTATGACACTTAGATGTCAGATAACTAAAGATTTAAGATAACCTTTAGTTAAAAGAAGAATCCGTTATTTAACTTTACTAAACAACTCTAAAGTGCACCTTACTAGTCACGTTTCCATCTAAAAGGTGAGGCGAATCTTTAGAATGTTCTCAAAAAAGAAATTTGAATTAAGTGTGTTTCCATCAAGTGGTTGGAGCGGAAAACTACACACATTCCAGGACTTCTCGTATCCTTTTGATAACATGCTCTCTCTTAGGTATATAGTGGAATTTAGTTGTTTTCCATCTAAAACATTTGGAATATTTTTTTCTTCGATGAGAGCAAGGAAAACTTTTATCTCTCCATCGGTCCACACGTATCTATTATTCACATTGCCCATCTGTTCCATGGAAGTATTCAAAGGATACAGTGTACATATTGATAATTTGAAATTCATTTCAGCCTTTATACCACAGATACACTAGGGTCTATACTAGCATATAACCGCATTTTCTGATTACAGTTTATGCATTTTTCACAATTGACCAGCTCTTCAGTCGTTTACTAAATAAACGACTGGCCGATAGATTACTTATACGGTGAGAGTAGTTGTCAAATTTTCATGTGTGAATGGACTAAGGAATCATCAATAGTTCACTCAGAATGCATAATAATGTAGTGGTCTCACCCTATAGTCTGTGGGCCAGGATTGATGCAAAAACAATCCTGGCCAAGCAGCAGAAGCTAAGTGACAATGTCCCAACATTACTGGCCCATTTATGGGTGCACTAAAGATGCAAGAGTATCCCTAATGTTACTGTTTATAACACAGGGCGCTTTAAGACATTTAGAGTATCCCCACTTCTCCCAGAACCACTACACCACTGCTTACAGCTGTTGAAATACAGCTGGACTTAACTATCAATCAGCAAGTATTAATCCTTGGCTTCCCTTATTTATTAGTTCATAATGAATCGAGCTTTAATGAGTTAGTCTCTTCACTGGGTACACAATATAACAATGTTATTCTGCATCCTATTCATATTTGTTAGTAAAGACAGCTATTTAAATAATGAGTACTGGATATAGTAAGCTTTAAAACACGTTTTGTTTGACAATTGCAAGTTTCAAATCATTCTTTCCAGAGACCCTCCAAAATGTTTCTGTTGAGGCTTTCAGGGGGTCTGAGGTGTCCAGCTAGGGGTAAGACCATCCCAAGCCCCCCTGTTCTTCACCCCGCTCTAAACTATCACTGTCCCGTATACGGGGGACAGTGGGGGGGCAATAGTATTATATTTTGAGTTAATTTTATATTTATAATTGAAAGGTTGCAGGCATATGGATCTATTAGAATATACACCTGAACAACAAGGTGTTACATCTCCAATGATACAAAGTCATGGATGTGGTCATCACAGGTACTGAGTTATAAGCTGGGTTTATAACTGTCCTCTGATGTAGAACTTGTGGTGTAACTGTTTGACCATTGAGTAAAACTGACCTGAGAGTTTCCAGTGTACAGTGTGGACTCCCCAGTCCAACAGAGAGCAGCTTCACTCCTGAATCCTGCAGATCATTGGTACTCAGGTCCAGTTCTCTCAGACTAGAGGAGTTGGAGCTAAGAACTGAGGCCAGATCTTCACAGCATCTCTCTGACAGATGACAGCCAGTCAGCCTTCACACAAACAATAAACACAACTTGTGAGGAACTGTGATTAATTTTTTTATTTGAAATTTGTCATAAGACATGTTTTATTAGTTTAACTAAATGTCAGTACAGTAGATCTTTAAATGATTGCATACTTAGAGGTCAAATAACTAAAGATTTAAGATAACCATTAGTTAAAAGAAGAATCCGTTATTTAACTTTACAAAACAACTCTAAAGTGCACCTTACTAGTCACATTTCCATCTAAAAGGTGAAGTGAATCTTTGGAATGTTCGCAAAAAAGACATTTGAATTAGGTGCGTTTCCATCAAGTGGTTGGAGCGGAAAACCACACATTCCAGGACTTCTCGTATCCTTTTGATAACATGCTCTCTCTCTTAGGTATATGGTGGAATTTAGTTGTGATTTTCCATCTAAAAAAGCTGTAATGTTTGTTGCTTGGATGAGAGCAAGGAAAAGTTGTATCTCTCCATCGGTCCACACGTATCTGTTATTCACGTTGCCCATCTGTTCAATGGAAGTATTTAAAGGATACAGTGTACATATTGATCATTTGAAATTCATCAACGCCTTTGTACCACCGATACTCTAGGGTCTATACTAACATATAACCGTGTTTTCTGATTACAGTTTAATGCATTTTTCACAATTTACAAGCTCTCCTTTTGAAGGCTTAATGGACACCCTGCAGCCAATCAGAATCGAGTATTCCCCCAGACGATGGTATAATTAAAGGATGTAGAAAAGCTTGAAAATAGATATTGACCCTCCAAGTTGATGTCGGTGGGGTTGCTATGGCCGGTCGTTATGCGGAAATCGAAAAGACATTGTCAGTCCTGTGTCTTAAATGTTTGCTATGCACAGCTGTTTCGAAAAGCGTTTCCATCTCCCATTTTGCGCATTTACTCTCTTTCGCATAAGTCAAAAACCACCTCAAGCGAGCAGAAAAACCTTTTTGCGAATTAAGAGGATTTTTTTAAGAATTTTGGTGTTTCCATCACCGTTTACTGATTCGATACTTCAAAATTTGCATAAAAGCAGGGGGATGGAAATGCAGCTAGTGTCTGACTACATTGTTCTGAGTAGAATAGAAATCTCATAAAACATACATCTTATACCATCATTGACAAACTGAATCCAACGTACACCTTTTACTCTCATGGCAACACAAATAGAGTGAGATGGAGGTCTTGTGTATGATAAGATGAGTGAGTGGTAATGGTGCTTCGATGCACCCAGACCGCCAAGGATTAGTTCAGTGCTGAGTTAAAGCGTGGCTGTATTGCGGCGGCGGTGTGATCGCTCTATTAAGGAACACGACCCACTTAAGTTCCCATGAAGACACTCTGCTTTGATCAGAAACTAAAACACTGGTTTGTACTTTGTGCAAAGTTTCAATGAAATGTCACAGCAGCACTAGCGTTATTCAAGAGCATGTGAAGAAATGCACTATTCAGGATGACCCAGAGAAGAAGATAAATCCTTATTGGAGTATATTATCAAATCAGCAGCTGGTTATTATTAGTAGGTATTTCAATGATGAGGAGGAGGAGGAGATGGTAGGTGAGGAAAGAGATGTCAAGGCGCTCGCGTTAAAAACAGATAAACCCCCTATTTAATCAAAACATTAGCAACTTATTAAAGGTGAGTGAAACTTTTCATATGAATGGACACATATGGATAATACGTGACCAAGGACATTCTCACGTCTTATATAGGGCTGTGACCACATTTGTCAGGGTGCCACCAAATTAAAAAGTAATTGGCCCGAGTAGAAAAATCTGTCGTGAGCCCTGAGAGAACATATTCTACGTATTTTTTTAGACTCGTTAACTTTCTGGAGGTAAATCTATTCAATGTCCTCTGATGTATAACTTGTGGTGTAACTGTTTGAGATATTGAGTAGAACTGACCTGAGAGTTTCCAGTGTACAGTGTGGACTCCCCAGTCCAGCAGAGAGCAGCTTCACTCCTGAATCCTGCAGATCATTGGTACTCAGGTCCAGCTCTCTCAGTCTAGAGGAGTTGGAGCTGAGAACTGAGGCCAGAGCTTCACAGCACGTCTCTGACAGATGACAGCCATTAAGCCTGCATACAAACAAAATACACTACATGTAAGGAACTCTGATTACTTTTTTATTTGAAATTTGTCATAAGACATGTTTTATCAATCAAAACTTTAACAACTGATTTAAAGTGAGTGAATCTGTTCATATGAATGGAGACAGATGGATGTTACGTGACCAAGAACATTCTCAAGTCTCATAAAAGGGGTGCGACCACATTTGTTAGGGTGCAACGAAATAGAAAAAGTAATTGGCACCAGTAGAAAATGTCTTGAGCCTGAGAGGACATATTTTACTTATGTAGACCTGTAAACATCCACTGATGTGGAACTTGTGGAACTGTTTGACCATTTAGTGAAACTGACCTGAGAGTTTCCAGTGTACAGTGTGTACTCCCCAGTCCAGCAGAGAGCAGCTTCACTCCTGAATCCTGCAGATAATTGGTACTCAGATCCAGCTCTCTCAGACTAGAGGAGTTGGAGCTGAGAACGGAGGCCAGAGCTTCACAGCATGTCTCTGACAGATGACAGCCATTAAGCCTGCATACAAACAAAATACGCTACATGTTAGGAACTCTGCTTAATGTTTTATTTGTAATTTGTTATTAGATATGTTTTATTTTATTTAATTTGACTAAATGTCTGTACAGCAGATCTTCAAAATATGACTTATTTAGAGGGTCAAATGAATAAAACTCCTGAAATTGTCCATAAAAATGCCAAGTTCTAAGAAGTATCTGATATTAAACTTTACTAAACAAGGAAAGTGTTTTTAGTTTAAATAATGTTTAAAACATTGGATATCATAATATTCATTTTTTTTGTTGTGTGTAAGTTAATACGTTATCACTGAACGTACAAAGGAGTTTTCAATGTTATTATAACTTTTATTTCCTAGTTTTATGTATATTATCTTGTGTATATTGTTACGTACAGATACGATTTGTATTTTATGATCGCTTTTATATTGTATTTTTCTGTATATTATGATACAATTATTTGTATACATTTTATGAGAGAACCTACAGATGTTTTGTTAGTTATAACTGTGCATTCACACCAAGCGCGAAGGGGCGGCATGATTCAATACAAAGTCAACGTAGAGACGCGAATCGGGCCAATTTTCCCCAGAGAAAACCCGTGACAAGATTTGATATTCAGCGCGACACTTTTGCCCGGCACGGGCGAGCGCGTTCACGTGGATTTGCAGCGTGACACTTTCGCTGGGGTTCAAATATTTAAACTTTGCCGCGAATTGATGACAGCCAATCAGCGTTCGACAACGTGGCCACTGAGTGACGTGTGCAACGCAACATTCAATCAGCGTTCAACCGGCCAACCGTTCCCTGCAGTGCAGTCAGGGGTGAAACGCAGCATGGAGAAGAAAGTGATTGTTGCTGTTTGCGACTCCCGGGGCTCTATACATAATAGTATATCTTATACAACGGGGGACCTAAATCCAGCGATCTGATTGGTTCCCAACTGTTGTATAATGAGCGTATACATAACTGCTATGACGCCCGATCATTTTGTGAAAGTTTGCATATCACTCCGCGCCTGGAAGTAGAAACAGTTACAAAGTAAAACATGTGTTGGATGATGGAGAGGGTGTAAATGTTGTTACTCCGGGAGTGAGCAAGGCGATGGAGAGACTAACGAAAGCTTAGGCACACGGCGAGTGAACTGCTCCATAGGATAAATTGCCGGCGAACCGCTCTATCGGAGCCTTCTCTCGTGAGGGGAAAAACGGTCTGTCTAGTTACTGGACCAGATGAAATGAGACGGAGAGGTAATAAAGTCTGTCGGCACGAGGACCTTGGATTTATTAAGTAAAGTGGCAACGGTTATACAGAGTCATAAAGCGTGAGAGATCGAATATGTATAAGTCCCTAATCAGCGCTGATGGTTCGTCCAGAGCTTCGCCTCCGTGGAAGGTCTGCTTCAGAAAAAGATCAAGAGTCCCTGTGTGATACAGTTTTATGCTGTATCCTCCTCTCGATGAGGTGTGTGCGTTTGAGGTGTGCGTGGTTCTGTGTATTTTTGCTTGACCTTGGCTCCCAGGCCCTGGTATTGTGTATCCCTTGTGTTCCTCCTCACGGGGGAGAGCACCTCCCAGGAGACAAGTGTCTCCTGTGTGATAAATGAATGTGGCTCTCCCGTTCTTGAGGATGACTGGTGCATTGTCTGAGTGTCTACCATTTGCCTGAGTGGGAAATGGGGCCTTCGGCTCCGGCCTTGACCTGACTATATTATCATGTTTGTGTTATGTGTTCGTTGGGTTAGTTAGCTATATTTGTAATGTACATGTGATGTACTCAGCAGGTTATTTTTCCCAACACTCGGAGGGACGCTAAAGTGTGTTGCATAGCGACCGTCGATGCATAGCGGCAGCCAGGAGGGACTACTTTTTTGTATTCTTTAACAAAACGGCTACTTTGACTTTCTTGGTTTCTTTTAAATGTAGTGTGTCTATGACTTTAGTAAACAGTAACCGTTGTATAAAAGCAATAGATCACTTCAGTCAGTGGCATGTGCTCATTATACCACTGTGAAGGGGGTCGCCGGCCCTCCGCTGCGCGTCGGGGCCGGACAACGCCCCTTAACAGTGGTATAATGAGCACATACCACAGCCTGGCGTGATCTATTGCTTAAATATAATATAATTGTATGTATAATATCATGGCCAAAAGCAATGTGCACCTCCGCAGGGAGCTTTCGTAGGGATTTGGCTTCACAGGGTTTGTTTACCGGCGTTGCTATGGTTACTGGTCTTGTGTGTTCCAATGGTTTATCTATCTAATAAATCGCTGTCTAATCAATACTTCATTCACTGCCTCTTCCGTGGTCATTACAATATTATGAATAGACTGCGTTGGGTTCTCCGACGTCCAACACTCTTCCACAACAGGTTAAGACATGCAATGGTGGTAATCTATGCCATGGTTGAGAATGACAAAAAGAATGACAAAAGAACAAATTCGCCTGATAAAACCTGCACAGCGACAGCTTATGATTTGTCCCGCGACAAAATTTGGGCGACCATGCGACAAATGTCTTTGGTGTGAACGTAGCATAACAACTTACATATTCTAGTTTTATGTATAGAGTGTTGTTTGTATTCTAATAATACATTTTATTAGTGAACTTACAGATAAGTTTTGGAGGCTTTGAATACTGGCAGCAGCCTCAGAAGACCCTCCTCTGAAGCTTTGTATTTCTTCAGGTCAAACACGTCCAGCTCCTCTTCTGATGACAGTAAGATGAAGACCAGAGCTGACCACTGAGCAGGAGAGAGAGATCCTTTGGAGAGTGTTCCTGATGTCAGGGACTGTTGGATCTCCTCCACTAGTGAACGATCGTTCAGCTCATTAAGACAGTGGAACAGATTAATGCTTCTTTCTGGAAAGATATCTTTCTCTAGCTTTTCCTTGATGTAAGACACTGTTTTCTTATTGGTCTGTGAGACCCTTCCTGTTTGTCCCAGCAGACCTTGTTTAATCCGAGGGGTCAGTGATCTACTTCCTGTCTTTCCCAGCAGACTTCGTAGAAGAATCTGATTGGTCTCCAGAGAGAGGCCCAGGAGGAAGCGGAGGAACAAGTCCAGGTGTCCGTTCTTACTCTGTAAGGCTTTGTCCACTGCACTCTTGTAGAGAACAAGTTTAACTTTCCTGGAGGTTGGTTGATCTTCTGAGAGCAGATTGACCCCAGTGTTGATGAAGGAATGAAAAACATAAAGGGCAGCCAGAAACTCCTGGATGCTCAGATGGACAAAGCAGAACACTTTGTCCTGGTAAAGCCCACACTCCTCTTTAAAGATCTGGGTGAACACTCCTGAGTATATTGAGGCTGCTCTTATATCGATGTCACACTCTGCCAGGTCTGCCTCGTAGAAGATCAGGTGGCCTTTCTCCAGCTGGTTAAAAGCCAGTTTTCCCAGAGAAACAATGTTATTCCTGCTGACTGAACTCCAGTGTGGATCTGTTTCAGATCTCCCACGGTACTTCCTGTCCCCCTGTATGGACTGAACCCTTAAGAAGTGGCTGTACATCTGAGTCACGGTCTTGGGCATCTCTTCTCCTATCTGGGATGTTTTGAAGAGGCCCTCCAGAACTGTAGCAGTGATCCAACAGAAGACTGGGATGTGACACATGATGTGGAGGCTTCGTGATTTCTTGACGTGGGAGATGATTGTGTTGGCCAGCGGCTCCTCTCTGAATCTCTTCCTGAAGTACTCCTCCTTCTGTTGGTCGGTGAACCCCCTCACCTCTGTCACCATGTCAACACACACAGCAGGGATCTGGTTGGCTGCCGCAGGGCGTGTGGTTATCCAGATGCGAGCGGAGGGAAGCAGGTCACCCCTGATGAGGTTTGTCAGCAGCACGTCCACCGTGGTGGACTTTGTGACATCAGTCCAGATCCGGTTTTTCTGGAAGTCCAGAGGAAGTCGACACTCATCCAGACCATCCAAGATGAAGACAACTTGGAACCGGTGGAATCTGCAGATTCCTGCTTCTTTGGTCTCAATAAAGAAGTGATGAAGCAGTTCCATCAAGCTAAACTCTTTCCCTTTCAGTAAATTCAACTCTCTGAAAGTGAGGAGAAATGTGAAGTGTATGTCGTGATTGGTTTTGCCTTCAGCCCAGTCCAGAGTGAACTTGTGTGTTAACACGGTTTTACCAATACCGGCCACTCCAGTTGTCATCATTGTTCTGATTGGTTGATCTTCTCCAGGTAAGGGTTTAAAGATGTCCTCACATCTGATTGGTGTTTCCTCCATGGCTGGTTTCCTGGAAGCGGTTTCAATCAGTCTGATCTCATGTTCCTTGTGGACCTCTCCACCGTCTCTCTCTGTGATGAAAATCTCTGTGTAGAAGTCATTCAGATATGTTGGCTGTCCTGCTTTAGCGATTCCCTCAAATACACACCTGAACTTCTTCGTCAAACGAGACTTGATTTTATTTTGGCACTCAACAGAATTAAATCCTAAATGAGAAAACAACAGAGTACATAAGTTAGTGGAAGGTGACATACAGGTCAATATTTCCTTATTATCAACTTAAATTAAAAAAACTTCTCGATATTTAGTTTAAGGAATGCTTGTAACGGATTCAAAATGTTCAGGAATATTATTTCCACAGCAGTGTGATTGGTCCAATGATAGTGATAATGATAGTTAATCAGTCTAAGGTGACTTGTTCTGCCGTTATGACAAGATAGTGTTGCATTTATTCCACTGCGTTATTCTGCTGTTCATCTGCAGTATAATGTTTAACATTCTTTAACCTGATAGACCCCCAATAACCCTACGTATCTGGATCATACCATTTAACTTGATACCCCCACAACAACCCTACATATCTGGATCAAACCCTTTAACCTGATACCCCCACAATAACCCTACATATCTGGACTAAACCATTAAACCTGATACCTCATAATAACACTTAATGTCTGGATCAAACCATTTCACCTGATGCCCCAACAACAACCCTCCATATCTGGATCAAACCATTTAACCTGATACCCCACAATAACCCTTCATATCTGGAATGGATCAAACCACTGATACCACCACAACAACCCTACATATCTGGAACAAACCATTTAACCTGACACCAACACAATAACCCTACATACTGTGGCTGTTTGACAATGTCAAGGAAGCATGCTCAACGGCCGCCCTTTTAAGGACGCTACGTCATAGAACGCCAACAAGCACTGTTCCAATGTTGAGGACACTCGAAAGCCGCGCCATTTTTGAGTCCTTTGTTTTTGAGAATTCCGAGATTTTTCAAGGATGCATCGCTGCATCCTAGACGAGCCAAAACTACCCACAATCCACTGCGTTCACATGCTGCACGGGATATAAAAAATGGCAGAGGGAAAGCAGTACACGTTCAGATGTAAGTGAAGTTATATTAAAGTTTTCAGAAATATTTTGTGCCGTATTGGTTTTTATAGATTCATCATGTTAATGCAAATAATTAAGCCTAAAGACCTGTGCCACTTTTCAAACGTTTTTGCAACTTAATGATACGTTGCTATATTTTGCATGGACGTAGCTATGGTGTTAAACATCACTGTCACCAATGTCAATTTACTCGCTCACAAGATTACATTATTTATGTATACTTATTTATGTTTGTGTTTAATCTTTTTTTTTAGAGTCAGCCCAGCAAACGGAGGCTTTTGTGCACCTAAGGATGACCCACAAAAATGTTGCCAAATAAATGCACCACCGATCATTTGCAATGTTTGTAATGAACGTATATAATTGTATTTTATATAATATACTTATGTGTTCAAAGCACTGGTAATTTGTAGGTATATATGAATGAATCAGATCAGTTAAATAATGTATCCAAATAAATACATGTTTATCATCACTTACTTTGTCTTTTTTCCCCTGCATAATAGTAATCAACCGTACTGTAAATGTGATGCAGGAATTAGGTTCTCAGACAATTTCACTAAGTTTTATAAAAATTGAATGGATTTTCCTTTTAATAAAGACGATTCTATCAACTGCAACAAAGCTTTTGTGACTCCCTCAAAGAGGCTCCATGCGAAGGAGACATGACGGCATTCATAACAGACAAAAGTCATATAAATATCGATCAGCTTGATTGCTGCCATGTTTTATTCGTAAGCGCACATTTGTTTACAAGCGGACACGCAGTATTAAAAAGCGGAAGCGGAAGCGCTTCCACACTAGCAAGTCGTTCCAAAGTCTGAACGTTACAAATGCTAGGAAGCACTCAAGCTAGCACTCTAGTCTCATCTCCATAGGACGTGACTAGCAAGGACGCGTCCTAGCAAGGCTGCAGGCTTCACATTGGGAAACAGCCCGAATGTGGATCAAACCATTTAACCCCCAAGAGGAAAGATATCTTCACATGTCAGTTAGTCTGAAGAGAACAAATAAGAGTCTCATATTGTTCTCGTGTTGTTAGGGCCACATTATTTCTAGTTTTGTTTTATTGAAAGTTACCTCCCCCTGCTTGCCCTGTTTATGTTGGTTTGAGATGCCTCCTGGAGCTCAATAAAGGTAGACAGGATGTGAGGCCCGTTAGGGGGCCGCATTAACGCCAGCCACAGTCGGTAACAATATCGCTTTTTGACCACGAATACAAACACAAATAAGTATAGCCTATGAGAATTATATTCAAAGATACAAGCTTGAATATAACCTTTGCGTTTCCATTTACACTGAAACCCGCATACACCTTACGATAATATCCTATTTAAGTGATCCTATTTTCGTTGTAATTAGATTTTGTTTGATTGAACTTGATCGTGTGTCTGAAATACCCCCTTGCCTGGGCTCGCACAGCATCATGAAAGAAAGTAGTACAAGCTGCCGAAACACCTGTCTTCAAAGTAAGAGTCTCTTCCGCCCTTCAAAATAATAGTCTCCTCTGTCTTCAAAGTAAGAGTCTCTTACCGCCCCCCAGTGTGTCAGCCAGTTCCTCTTGGTTCATCTCCAGCTCTGTTTGATGCTGCTGTACAGACTGAGCAGTGGTGACCTTTGACCTCTCATGGTGTCTGAGGAGAACACACACACACACACACACACACACACACACACACACACACACACACACACACACACACACACACACACACACACACACACACACACACACACACACACACACACACACTTTTATTTCCCCTGACTTGTAAACATCACTATCAGTAGAGTCTGATAACAACCATCTTGTCTCTTTTATCGTCTGTTTGAACAACCCGGTATCACGCAATTGAGTGCTCCTGCGCACGAACGTTAATCTATTGAAGCGTGTTCCCGAGCACGATAGTCCGACTTTTTGCGTGTTACACAAAACGAAATGTAAACCAATGCATTCTGAATGGGAGTGTTCTAAGACAATTAACGTGCTCCACAAAACGGTACGAGAGAGAGAGAAAGAGAGAGCGGGAGGGACAGAGAGAGAGAGAGAGCGAGAGAGGCTTCAGAAAGGGTGTGCGCAGATAGTACAGTGCACCCTAGTTATGTTTATGCCAAAACCTATATATATAATTAGGCTGTGGAAATTGCAATAAGTTAAGAACACAACTTCGCACGTTGAGCACACAGCCGTGTGACTCGTTTATTTTGTAAAAAAGAAAACCGGAAAACAAAGCGTGCTGAAGGTAAACAAATCCAGCATGGTCTGTGACGTCATGAGACGCACGTTAGTTAAAGGGGGGGGGGGGGGGGGACACGTTTGTTGAGGGGGGGGAGACACGTTTGTAGGGGGGGGGGCACGCGAGAGTTGGTTTTTATTGAACGCTCGACAACGAGAGTTGGTTTTTATTGAACCAGACTTCAACACGGAACAGCTGCACGAAACGATGGTCACGTCACTCTCGGTGACGGTGTCGACAATAATGAACACACGAACAATGTTAATAGAACAACAAACAACCACATAACATCCCGAACCCATTAACCCCACTTAATCCTAACAACAAAACAAGTTAACAAAAGCCCCATTTGTCAACTGAGAACCCCAATTCCCAGAATCCCCCGCGGCTCCGGAACACGGCGTAGCTTATATTAATCTTTATTATCTGAATGGGAAATGCAATATTTTAGGACAGATACACCATTAAACGCGTTTCTAATGACATTTCTAGCGAGAAATGTACATTTTCCTTACATAATCTTCAGTCAGTGAATGTGTATGATCTTTATTAATCTTTATTGTCTGAATGGGAAATGCAATATTTTAGGACAGATACACGATTAAACGCGATTCTAATGACTTTTCTAGCGAGAAATGTACATTTTCCTTACATAATCTTCACTCAGTGAATGTGTATGATCATTATTAAATTATCTGAATGGGAAATGCAATATTTTAGGACCGATTCACCGTTAAACGTGTTTCTAATAACATTTCTAGCGAGAAATATACCTTTTACTTGCATAATCTTCAGTCAGTGATTGTGTCTGATCTTTAGTTTTATAGTTATTAGGATTTGATCGGCTCGCTCGCATGTTTCAACGACGTCAGGTTGCTTTCGCTAAACTAGCAGCTCACGTGCTTCCTGCGTTTGTGTTATTAAACTGTTACTTTATGTAACTTTTAATGATATCATCTTGTTAGAAACACGTATATCTGAGAGCCAACCCAGTCGCCAAAAGCATACGTTGACAGTGTACTTTTCGTGAACACTGGATTACGTCGCATTTCAACATAAAATAGCGTGTTATACACACACACACACGCACGCACACGCACAGACACACACACACAAGCACACACATGCACGCACAGACACACAGACACAGACACACACACACACACACACACACACACACACACACACACACACGCACACACTCACACGGTGCATTTCGCTGCTAAAACAACAACAAAAAAATATTCCCTCAAATATTATTACTTTCAAAACGTTGGCCAAAATGGCCAATAATATCATTTTTTATTTGGGATGCTTCTAGGACATTTTGGGTGGATTTTGAACGGTATGTGGGGGGCACGTTTTTTGCAGGACCTGGCAACCCTGCGCTGTTGCCCGAGATCTGGATCCACCCCGACGTGGTGCCGTCTCCTTTTGACCTTTTGACCCCAGACTTCTGGGGGAATAGCTGAATCAATTCATTAGTCAATCAGAAGCATGTAAATATGTTCCCGGTGGCGTAAGAGTACGAACAAGGTGTCCTTCAACATCTACGCTTCCAGGAGATTGCAACGGTGCCACACATGAGCATATTCAAACATGTTTAATGGTAGTAATTAGCTGTCGAAATTGGAGGCCTTAATCAATACTGAGCAGCTATTGATTTGCTTCCCGATAAAGATTTGTCACAAATGACATGTTATTTAGCATCTACACGTTGAGCTGAGTCCAATGACACCAAGAACGACACTCTAGCTAATGGTAACATGTATTTTACATGGTACACCTAGGTCTAGGACATGATCTCGGTGTAGCAAGAGGCCGAGCTTGATCTCATTGGACTCAGCTTAACGTGTAGATGCTAATTAACATGTAATTTGTCAAAAATCTCCATCGGGAAGCAAATCTATAGCTGGTCATTATTGATAAAGGCCTCCAAAATCGACAGCTAATTACTCCCCTGAAACATATTCAAATATGATCATGTGTGGCACTGTTGCAATCGTCTCGAAACGTAGATGTCAAAGGACACCTTGTTTGCTCTGTTGCACCACCGGGAAGATATTTTCATACTTCTAATGGATTGATTCATATTTTAAGGTTCTCGGAGTGAGACTTTAAATGGCTGCAGCAGAAGTGTTGAGACGAAAGATGACATCAAGAGATTTATAGAATATTCACATTCACATTATGATTCTTCGTCGTAACATCCGACCAAACATCCTTTACATTCACAGAGCGAAGATTATGAAAGTCCAGGCTCAGCAAGTGCTCCATCTCGTTGCACCTGCACCTAGCGGCTCGCTTTCAAGATTTTGGCCTGAAGTTCTTCCCAGACCTACACCCTAGCCATCCAACATGCATATCTGAGAATCAGGCCTCTCTTTAATAATGACAAAAAGTTATGAGAGAAACACACATTAACTTTTTGTTATCTCATAAGCGGCGTGGTGCCGGCTCCTTTTGACCTTTTGACCCCCGACTTCAAAAACGTGGCCACAGGCCAGCTGTGTCTACACACCTTTAGCCACAAATGTACACCTCCATCCCACAAAAAATGGGGACTAGAAACTAACCTCTGTCTTATGTACATTTACTGTACTGTTGGAGGTCACGCCCCTTTGCCGACCTTTTCGAGATAGCTAGGGATGCTAAAATGTTTACACACATTTCCCGGGGCCCTGTGTACGACATATCCGAGATTTGGAGTTCTAGCCCTTAGAGAAAAAAAGTTTTCCCAAATGGAGTGTCATTTGGACAAAGCCCCTCAGAAGTGTAGCCTGCAAGACCTAATGGTTCAGAATGTGGTGGAAAAACAGTTTTTGAGATAGGAAGGTCCTACCGCCCTGAAATTTTAATACCTTATTCTAGGGCCTAACTGGGACCTCCGCACCGAAACTTGGCCCGGTCGGACCCCGAGGGCAGGAAGGGGGGGCCCTTCCTGCCCGAGACTTGGCGCGGTCAGACCCCAAGGGCAGGCCCCCCCTTCCTGCCCTCGGGGTCCGACCGGGCCAAGTTTCGGTGCGGGGGTCCCAGTTAGGCCCTAGAATATGGTATTCAAATTTCAGGGCGGTAGAACCTTCCTATCTCAAAAACTTTTTTTCCACCACATTCTGAACCATTAGGTCTCGCAGGCAACACTTCTGAAGGGGCCTTGTCCAAATGACAGTCCATTTGGGAAAACTTTTTTTCTCTATGGGCTAGAACTACAAATCTTGCATATGTCGTTCTCGGGGCCCCGGGAAATGTGTGTCAACATTTTAGCATCCCTAGCTATCTCGAAAAGGCTGGAAAAGGGGCGTGACCTCCAACAGTACAGTCAATGTACATAAGACAGAGGTTAGTTTCTAGGCCCCATTTTTTGCGGGATGGAGGTGTACATTTGTGGCTTAATGTGTGTAGACACCGCTGGCCTGTGGCCACGTCTTTGAAGTCTGGGGTCAAAAGGTCAAAAGGAGCCGGCACCACGCCGCTTATGAGATAACAAAAAGTGAATGTGTATTTCTCTCATTACATTTTGTCATTATTGAAGAGAGGCCTGATTCTCAGATATGCATATTGGACTGTTAGGGTATAGGTCTGGGAAGAACTTCAGGCCAAAATCTTGCAAGCGAGCCGCTGGGTGCAGGTGCAACGAGATGGAGCACTTGCTGAGCCTGGACTTTCATAATCTTCGCTCTGTGAATGTAAAGGATGTTTGGTCGGATGTTACGACGAAGAATCATAATGTGAATGGGAATATTCTATAAATCTCTTGATATCATCTTTCGTCTCAACACTTCTGCTGCAGCCACTTAAAGTCTCACTCCGAGAACCTTAAAATATGAATCAATCCATTAGAAGTATGAAAATATCTTCCCGGTGGTGCAGCAGAGCAAACAAGGTGTCCTTTGACATCTACGTTTCGAGACGATTGCAACAGTGCCACACATGATCATATTTGAATATGTTTCGGGGTAGTAATTAGCTGTCGATTTTGGAGGCCTTTATCAATAATGACCAGCTATAGATTTGCTTCCCGATGGAGATTTTTGACAAATTACATGTTAATTAGCATCTACACGTTAAGCTGAGTCCAATGAGATCAAGCTCGGCCTCTTGCTACACCGAGATCATGTCCTAGACCTAGGTGTACCATGTAAAATACATGTTACCATTAGCTAGAGTGTCGTTCTTGGTGTCATTGGACTCAGCTCAACGTGTAGATGCTAAATAACATGTCATTTGTGACAAATCTTTATCGGGAAGCAAATCAATAGCTGCTCAGTATTGATTAAGGCCTCCAATTTCGACAGCTAATTACTACCATTAAACATGTTTGAATATGCTCATGTGTGGCACCGTTGCAATCTCCTGGAAGCGTAGATGTTGAAGGACACCTTGTTCGTACTCTTACGCCACCGGGAACATATTTACATGCTTCTGATTGACTAATGAATTGATTCAGCTATTCCCCCAGAAGTCTGGGGTCAAAAGGTCAAAAGGAGACGGCACCACGTCGGGGTGGATCCAGATCTCGGGCAACAGCGCAGGGTTGCCAGGTCCTGCAAAAAACGTGCCCCCCACATACCGTTCAAAATCCACCCAAAATGTCCTAGAAGCATCCCAAATAAAAAATGATATTATTGGCCATTTTGGCCAACGTTTTGAAAGTAATAATATTTGAGGGAATATTTTTTTGTTGTTGTTTTAGCAGCGAAATGCACCGTGTGAGTGTGTGCGTGTGTGTGTGTGTGTGTGTGTGTGTGTGTGTGTGTGTGTGTGTGTGTGTGTCTGTGTCTGTGTGTCTGTGCGTGCATGTGTGTGCTTGTGTGTGTGTGTCTGTGCGTGTGCGTGCGTGTGTGTGTGTGTATAACACGCTATTTTATGTTGAAATGCGACGTAATCCAGTGTTCACGAAAAGTACACTGTCAACGTATGCTTTTGGCGACTGGGTTGGCTCTCAGATATACGTGTTTCTAACAAGATGATATCATTAAAAGTTACATAAAGTAACAGTTTAATAACACAAACGCAGGAAGCACGTGAGCTGCTAGTTTAGCGAAAGCAACCTGACGTCGTTGAAACATGCGAGCGAGCCGATCAAATCCTAATAACTATAAAACTAAAGATCAGACACAATCACTGACTGAAGATTATGCAAGTAAAAGGTATATTTCTCGCTAGAAATGTTATTAGAAACACGTTTAACGGTGAATCGGTCCTAAAATATTGCATTTCCCATTCAGATAATTTAATAATGATCATACACATTCACTGAGTGAAGATTATGTAAGGAAAATGTACATTTCTCGCTAGAAAAGTCATTAGAATCGCGTTTAATCGTGTATCTGTCCTAAAATATTGCATTTCCCATTCAGACAATAAAGATTAATAAAGATCATACACATTCACTGACTGAAGATTATGTAAGGAAAATGTACATTTCTCGCTAGAAATGTCATTAGAAACGCGTTTAATGGTGTATCTGTCCTAAAATATTGCATTTCCCATTCAGATAATAAAGATTAATATAAGCTACGCCGTGTTCCGGAGCCGCGGGGGATTCTGGGAATTGGGGTTCTCAGTTGACAAATGGGGCTTTTGTTAACTTGTTTTGTTGTTAGGATTAAGTGGGGTTAATGGGTTCGGGATGTTATGTGGTTGTGTGTTGTTCTATTAACATTGTTCGTGTGTTCATTATTGTCGACACCGTCACCGAGAGTGACGTGACCATCGTTTCGTGCAGCTGTTCCGTGTTGAAGTCTCGTTCAATAAAAACCAACTCTCGTTGTCGAGCGTTCAATAAAAACCAACTCTCGCGTGCCCCCCCCCCTACAAACGTGTCTCCCCCCCCTCAACAAACGTGTCCCCCCCCCCCCCTTCAACTAACGTGCGTCTCATGACGTCACAGACCATGCTGGATTTGTTTACCTTCAGCACGCTTTGTTTTCCGGTTTTCTTTTTTACAAAATAAACGAGTCACACGGCTGTGTGCTCAACGTGCGAAGTTGTGTTCTTAACTTATTGCAATTTCCACAGCCTAATTATATATATAGGTTTTGGCATAAACATAACTAGGGTGCACTGTACTATCTGCGCACACCCTTTCTGAAGCCTCTCTCGCTCTCTCTCTCTCTGTCCCTCCCGCTCTCTCTTTCTCTCTCTCTCGTACCGTTTTGTGGAGCACGTTAATTGTCTTAGAACACTCCCATTCAGAATGCATTGGTTTACATTTCGTTTTGTGTAACACGCAAAAAGTCGGACTATCGTGCTCGGGAACACGCTTCAATAGATTAACGTTCGTGTGCAGGAGCACGCAATTGCGTGATACCGGGTTGGTTTGAAACCCCTACCTCTCCTCTCTGGAGGGCCGTCCATCTTTTAGCACAGGAGGTAGACCCATAGACCAGTCACTCTTCATGGAGACACAGCTGGGTCCAGGGGGGTCTGCTCTCTCCTGCCTCCTTCTGAAAAACAATAATCAAAATATTCAATAATCTTTTTCAGATTATTGAAATGGAAATATATGGACAGGCTTAAAATGAAGTTATTAGCCGTTTTTACACCTGTCCTCCGTCTTTTCTCCGCATTTTTACATCAGGAAGTTCGACCGTGAGGGTCATTCACGCTTATTCACACTTGATGCCCGATATGCGTACATCGTTGTCGCTCAGACATCATCAGAATCTCAGGCTGGTTCAGGGGGGTGGGCTTGCAAGGGTTGGGATATGACGTAGGGTCTAAATTATCCAGAGGCGGTATAAGAAGAACCGCTGTCACTCTCTCTGTTTTGGTTTACCGCAGACAGCACGGAGGCAGAACGGGCAAAACTCATCGCGATCATCTTAAATGTTGCTGCAGCGATGCATCATATATTCCGTTGCATCCACAACATCCGCATCCATCAATGAAAGATTGGAGCATGAGTTAGAGACAAATAGAAGAAACGACGAAGAAGAGAGGCGTCATAATGACTGCGTTACCGGAGAAGGAAAGTGTAGTTTTTGGTTCATTTCACATGTAACCAACACTGAGACAAATGTAGTTGATTTCTGTGTTTAACTGAGAAAACAGGGAATGGAAAGCCGGGACCCTTTGATGTTCAGCTAACTGTTGGCAGTATGTGTGTCTGATTGGACGAGCGAGGACAGCGAGCGGTAGCGTGTGTCAGTCTAGTGAAGTAATGAACGAGTCTGGTTGTTTCTGTGCAAACGTGTACTGTGAAGTTAGTGAAACTAAGAATAAAGTACCCAGCCTGGGAAGAATCGGTGGCCGCTTAATTTTCACCATATTCCGACCTCTAAGCAGACCCACTGCCGGTCAAAGTGAAGGCTGTTCCCCACGAGAGAACATCGGCCCTGGAGGGAACGTCTCCCCTGTGCTCCTCGACTGCGGTCTGAGAGCCGACAGCAGGAAGGGTGTAACATAATAATAAAAAAAACATTTTCTACACACGCTTGCAGCTGTGAACTCATGTATCGTACTTTATTGTATGATGTGCACTTTTAGGGTTACCAAAAGACCTATCATTTAGCGTTCACCACAAATGACTATGAAAAGCAGTGCCAACATTAAAATATTTTTAAAACATTCAGCGAACAAAAGGCAACAGGCTGATTATCGTTTAGGGTGCCACTCAACATGCAACACGCCCACTCAAATGGTGTGAAATGCAGACATTCTACTGCTCATTCACATATAAGGTAATTAACATTTCCGCCGGCTAAAATACAACCTCAGGGGTAGTCTTTTTTCAGGATGTCCAATGTCAGGATATGTCGTTTACATACACGGCCCGTCAGGAGAAAAGCGGGCTAATAGCGGGCTGTACGTCTATGAGTAAAAGCAGCTATAATGGCATTTAAGCACTAACAAGTTGACTAGGGCTGTAACGATACACCAACTCACGATTCGGTTTGTATCACCACGGTTCGATACATCCCACGATTCTTTTAAATTTAAAAAGCATTTTATTTAAAAAACACTTATACATCAATTAACTTAATGTAACATTTAATAACAAATAATTTGGAAAACTGAACAGATTTGAACAGAAAGAATGCTATTAAAGTATAGCTAAATTAATAAATAAATAACCAAAGATTGCAGTTGGAGGATGCATGCAGGTAGGCAAAAACCCTCAACTAGTTTGGTTGGTTTAGTCAAATATCCATTAGCGCTTCTTATTAGGCTATGTAGCTTAAATAATGACATAATCAGGCCGTATAGAATGCAACATTTTTAATAGCCTAACTTTCAATAGATGGGAAAAAACATGAACGTCTAACATGAACATCGTCGCAATGACGAGGCATAGTGTTACGAGTAGCGTATGTGTGTGCGCGAGAATGGCAGTGTGTGTATGTGTGTGTCAGTGTGTGTGAGTGACGTCAGCGAGTGAGTGGACGAGCGAGGAGAGCGAGCGGTAGCGTGTGTGTCTAGTGAAGAAGCGAACGAGTCCGGTAGAATAAAGTACCCATCCTGTCAATAATCGGTGGCCGCTTCAGTCCGACCTATAAGCAGACAAACTGCCAGTCAAATCACACAAAACAATAGAGACAGGGATCACATAGGCAATTTTTTTCGCGCTTGGCCGACTCTGGATAAATCTCGTTTATATCGCATATGAGGACTTCGACGGCTGTGGAGAAATGCAATCCTCCGTAGCCACGGAGAGCTGTGATCACAGAGAGGGCATCTCGTCGCATACTTACGGCATCGATAAGAGGGGGCGGTGTCAGCAGACTATTATTTAGACAAATTATTAGCAAATTTCAATCTGACAATTTGACCGGAGAGTTAGAAAGGGCGTATCGGGCTTCTGCCTTCTCACACCGCGAGACAGGTTCGTGGCTTTGAGTGTCGCGATTTCGGTTTCGATACACGTATCATTACAGACATAAAAACACACTTAGTACCCTTCATACTGTGAGTGTTGATTCACAATGCGTTTAGCTAACATAGAAAACGATTCAAATTCATACGATTCAAACAGCAGACTAAACGGCCTCAGCCATGAATCAATCCAGCACCAAGTGGTCCTGTGATCGGACGTTGTTATGTTCTGATTAATGATCGGCGGGCCGGATCAAGATGATCCGCGGGCCGCCAGTTGAACAGCCCTGATGTACTGGCTGAATCCTCACCTTTCCTTAGAAGGTTGGTGATTTCCATCTTTAAACCCAACAGGAGGATGATCCATAGACCAGTCGCTCTTCATGGAGACACAGCTGGGTCCAGGGGAGTCTGCTCTCTGCTGCTGCTGCTGGACTCTTCTAGAAAAACAAGAACCAGGATTTATGGACGTTTAATAGAAGCTGTATCTTTATGATCTCTGATAAATCCTCACCTCTTCTTAATAGACTGATTTCCATCTTTAAACCCAACAGGAATATCCATAGAGCTGTCACTCTTCATGGAGACACAGCTGGGTCCAGGGGAGTCTGCTCTCTGCTGCTGTACTCTTCTAGAAAAACAAGAACCAGGATTTATGGACGTTTGATAGAATTAGTATCTTTATTATATCTGATAAATCCTCACCTCTTCTCAATAGACTGATTTCCATCTTTGAAGTTTTCAGGTATATCCATAGAGCGGTCACTCTTCATGGAGACACAGCTGGGTCCAGGGGAGTCTCCTCTCTCCTGCCTCCTTCTGAAAAACAAACACCATCTGGATGTTAGGATTTGTGGATATCTTTTTCGTTTTATCATTTATTGCAGGGCTTCTCAACTACTTTCTCATGACTTTTCATTTGAATCATCTTTCTCAGGTTATTGAAATGGAAACATATGGACAGGCTGAAAATGAAGTTATTAGTCGTTTTCACACTTGTCCTCCGTCTTTTCTCCGCATTTGTACATCAGGAGGTTCGACCGTGAGGGTCATTCACACTTATTCACACTTGATGCCTGATATGCAGACATTTTTGTCACTCAGACATCATTAGAATCTCCGGCTGGTTTAGGGGGGTGGGCTTACAAGGGTTGGGATATGACGTAGGGTCTAAAATATAAAGAGGCGTGATAAGGAAGGCCGCTGTCACTCTCTTTTGGTTTGACCAGAGAGAGCACGGAGGCAGAACGGGCAAAACTCATCGCGATCATCTTAAATGTTGCTGCAGCGACGCATCATATATTCCGTTGCATCCACAACATCCGCATCGATCAATGAAAGATTGGAGCATGAGTTAGAGACAAATAGAAGAAACGACGAAGAAGAAAGGCGTCGCGAACGACTGCATTACAGGAGAAAGAAGGCGCATGATTTTGCTTCATTTCAACACTGGGACAAATGTAGTTGATTTCTGTGATTAACTGAGAAAACAGGGAATGGAAGGCCGGGACCCTATAATGTTCAGCTAACTGTTAATAATAATTGTTACGAGAGTAGCGTATGTGTGTGCGCAGGAATGGCAGTATGTGTGTGTGAGTGGACGAGCGAGGAGAGCGAGCGCTGGCGTGTCTAGTGAAGTAATGAACGAGTCCGGTTGTGTCTGTGCAAACGTGTACTGTAAAGTTAGTGAAACTAAGAATAAAGTACCCAGCCTGTCAAGAATCGGTGGCCGCTTCATTCCGACCATATTCCGACCTCTAAGCAGACCCACTGCCGGTCAAAGTGAAGGGTGTTCCCCCTGAGAGAACATCGGCCCTGGAGGGAACGTCTCCCCTGTGCTCCTCGACTGCGGTCAGCTGTGAACTCATGTCTTGTAATTTATTGTATGATGTGTACTTTTACTATTACTATGGAGTGGTCTGCACAAGGGATACAGGCTAGCTTTCCTTGGAGTTTGAGTCCCCTCCAATGACTTTGACGCTGCCGATGTTTGATTGACAGCAGTGTATCCTGTCATTGATAAGGCTTGTTTGTGCTCTGTTTTGATTGTCGATAGTAAACATATTATCAAGATCGTTTTCTGAAGCAACATGCATGTTTGCATTAATGGCGGCAATTACGACGGGTGTTTAGGGTCATTTGGTGGAACTCTCACTACTCCCATCTCAGCATGAACGCCATGATGGACGCGCATGCACACACGTCCATCACACACACACACACACACACGCACGCACGCACACACACACACACACTTTTATTTCCCCTGACTTATAAACATCAGTATCAGTTGGGTCTGGTAACAACCAAATTGTCTCTTTTATCGTCTGTTTGAAACCCCTACCTCTCCTCTCTGGAGGGCCGTCCATCTTTAAGCACAGGAGGTATACCCATAGACCCGTCACTCTTCATGGAGACACAGCTGGGTCCAGGGGAGTCTGCTCTCTCCTGCCTCCTTCTGAAAAACAATAATCAAAAGAGTTATTAGCCGTTTTCACACATGTCCTCCGTCTTTTCTCCGCATTTGTACATCAGGAGGTTCGACCGTGAGGGTCATTCACTCTTATTCACACTTGATGCCTGATATGCGGACATCGTTGTCGCTCAGACATCAGTAGAATCTCCGGCTGGTTTAGGGGGGTGGGCTTTCAAGGGTTGGGATATGACGTAGGGACTATATTATCCAGAGGCGGGATAAGAAGAGCCGCTGTCACTCTCTGTTTGTATTTGACCGCAACCAGCACGGAGGCAGAACGGGCAAAACTCATCGCGATCATCTCAAATGTTGCTGCAGCGATGCATCATATATTCCGTTGCCTCCACAACATCTGCATCAATCGATCAAAGATTGGAGCATGAGTTAGTGACAAACAGAAGAAACGACGAAGAAGAAAGGTGTCGCGAACGACTGCGTTACCAGAAAAAGAAAACATACTTTTTTGCTTCATTTCACATGTAGCAAACACTGGGACGAATGTAGTTGATTTCTGTGTTTAATTTAGAAAACAGGGAATGGAAAGCCGGGATGTTCAGCTAACTGTTGGCAGTATGTGTGTGTGAGAGGACGAGCGAGGACAGCGAGCGGTAGCATGTGTCAGTCTAGTGAAGTAATGAACGAGTCCGGTTGTGTCCGTGAAAACGTGTACTGAAAAGTTAGTGAAACTAAGAATGAAGTACCCAGCCTGTGAAGAATCTGTGGCCGCTTCATTCAGACCATATTCCGACCTCTAAGCAGACCCACTGCCGGTCAAAGTGAAGGGTGTTCCCCCCGAGAGAACATCGGCCCTGGAGGGAACGTCTCTCCTGTGCTCCTCGACTACGGTCTGAGAGCCGACAGCAGGAAGGGTGTGACATAATAATAAAAAAAACATTTTCTACACACGCGTGCAGCTGTGAACTCATGTATCGTAATTTATTGTATAATGTGTACTTTTAGGGTTACCAAAAGACCTATCATTTAGCGCTCACCACAAATGACTCTGAAAAGCAGTGCCAACATTAAAATATTTTTAAACCATTCAGCGAACAAAAGGCAACAGGCTGATTATCGTTTAGGGTGCCACTCAACATGCAACACGCCCACTCAAATGGTGTGAAATGCTGATATTCTACTGCTCGTTCACATATAAGGTAATTAACATTTCCGCTGGCTAAAATACAACCTCAGGGGTTGTCTTTTTTCAGGATGTCCAATGTCAGGATATGTCGTTTACATACACGGCCCGTCAGGAGAAAAGCGGGCTAATAACGGGCTGTACGTCTATGAGTGAAAGCAGCTATAATGGCATTTAACCCTTATAAGGTGTTCGGGTCTGTGGGACCCGTTTTCAGTTTTTAGCTTAATAAAAGTGATACAAATAATTATTTTTTTGAAGTAAGATTCATTGGCTTTGGCTCATTTTCTGTGAGGAACATGAATCAGAAAACATTTTCAAGGACCCCCCCCTGTATACCCCCCCCATCAGATTTATATTACACACAGGGTGTTGTGCTCCTCGACTGCGATCGAGGAGCAGGTAGGCAAAAACCCTCAACTAGTTTGGTTGGTTTAGTCAAATATCCTATCAGCGGTCCTTATTAGGCTATGTAGCTTAAATAATGACATAATCAGGCCGTATAGAATGCAACATTTTTAATAGCCTAACTTTCAATAGATGGGAAAAAACATGAACGTCTAACATGAACGTTGTCGCAATGACGAGGCATAGTGTTACGAGTAGCGTATGTGTGTGCGCGAGAATGGCAGTGTGCGTATGTGTGTGTCAGTGTGTGTGAGTGACGTCAGCGAGTGAGTGGACGAGCGAGGAGAGCGAGCGGTAGCGCGTGTGTCTAGTGAAGAAGCGAACGAGTCCGGTAGAATAAAGTACCCATCCTGTCAATAATCGGTGGCCGCTTCATTCCGACCTATAAGCAGACCACCTGCCATTCAAAGCACACAAAACAATAGAAACAGGGATCACATAGGCAATTTTTTTCGCGCTTGGCCCACTCTGGATAAATGTCGTTTATATCACATATGAGGACTTCGATGGCTGTGGAGAAATGCAATCCTCCGTAGCCACGGAGAGGTTTCATCACAGAGAGGGCATCTCGTCGCATACTTACGGCATCGATAAGAGGGGGCGGTGTCAGCAGACTATTATTTAGACAAATTATTAGCAAATTTCAATCTGACAATTTGACCGGAGAGTTAGAAAGGGCGTATCGGGCTTCTGCCTTCTCACACCGCGAGACAGGTTTGTGGCTTTGAGTGTCGCGATTTCGGTTTCGATACACGTATCGTTACAGACATAAAAACCCACTTAGTACCCTTCATACTATGAGTGTTGATTCACAATGCGTTTGGCTAACATAGAAAACGATTCAAATTCATACGATTCAAACAGCAGAATAAACAGCCTCAGCCATGAATCAATCCAGCACCAAGTGATCCTGTGATCGGACGTTGTTATGTTCTGATTAATGATCGGCGGGCCGGTTCAAGATGATCCGCAGGCCGCCAGTTGAACAGCCCTGATGTATTGGCTGAATCCTCACCTTTCCTTAGAAGGTTGGTGATTTCCATCTTTAAACTGGACAGGAGGATGATCCATAGACCAGTCACTCTTCATGGAGACACAGCTGGGTCCAGGGGAGTCTGCTCTCTCCTGCCTCCTTCTGAAAAACAAACACCATCTGGAAGTTAGGATTTGTGGACATCTTTTCCGTTTTACTATTTATTGGGTCCAGGCTACTCAACTACTTTCTCATGACTTTCGATTTCAATAATCTTTCTCAGATTGTTGAAATGGAAATATATGGACAGGCTGAAAATGAAGTTATTAGCCGTTTTCACACATGTCCTCCGTCTTTTCTCCGCATTTGTACATCAGGATGTTCGACCGTGAGGGTCATTCACACTTATTCAAACTCCGGCTGGTTTAGGGGGGTGGCCTTTCAAGGGTTGGGATATGAAGTAGGGTCTAAATTGGGGGTCACCAACGCAGTGCCCGGGGGCACACTAAACATAGCACAACTCATTCTTCAACAAGAGGGACATTTAAGTGTGTGTGTGGGGGGGGGGGGGGGGGGGTGAAGTTATTTTATACACACACACACACACACACACACACACACACACACACACACACACACACACACACACACACACACACACACACACAGCTTTTACTCAGACTAATGATGGAGTCAAGATGCATCACTGCTGAGCTCTGAGATGGACAACAGACACAGACAGAGAGATCCTCTTCTTACCTCTTAGCTTTGCTCCGGCGGCCATTTTCCCCAGACAGAGTGGTCTTAGAGGTAGGACCCCCCTCCTCTCTCTCCTCATCCATCGTAGACTGGAGACCTGGACACAAACACAACTCATCCATCACTTAATTTGCCTTCGGAACTTAAGCTGTTTATTGAGAGAGAAGATCATTGTGATTGCGTCACACTGCATTATGGACATCATAGACCATCAATATGAACCCCACAACATAACCACACTGCCCTCACTACAGTACAGATGTGTACAGCAGATGAGAACTCAGAGATGAAGAATTAAACACCTTGGTGACTGTAACTGTGCTTAAACTACAACACAAAAAAGATATACAATAGACTTAAAAAATGCGTTGCGGTACAATTAAAAGTAAAGAACGTTACAATAATTTCTCCACTGGAACAAAGTCTGAATTCTGTCTCTTTATTGAACCACAGATTCTTAAAACGTAACGTGAACCTTTAGACCCGAGGTGTCAAACACCACCGAAGCGTTATACTTTATTAAACTTTATTCCCCGGCAACTGTCACTCACACTGTACATTTACTACTATAACTACAAAAAACCAATGTTAGGGAAATCTGTTTACGTTTTGTTACTCTTTTCTGGAATTTCTTTTTTAAATATATATGGGCCGATATAACGGAATATCAGATTTTTAAATGGCCAAATATTTGTATCGGTATCGGCTTTAAAAACCCTTTGACGGTCGGGCTCTAATCTGGATCATACCATCTAACCTGATACCCAACAATAACTCTAAATATCTGGATCAAACCATTTAACCCGATACTCCACAATAACTAGGGTTGAGCCCCGAAACTCGGTTCCAGTAGGGAACCGTTTCCGACGTAAACGGTTGTAACGAGATCGAATAACACCGGGATCCCACCGGACGCGTACGCACCGCGGAACGGCTGCGCCGCGGAACGGCTGCGTCCTCTGCCCTGCGTCCATTCCTACCGGGCGCGTAACGGCAGCGTAGCGCTGCCTTGCGAGCCAGCCGTATTCACGCGAGATCACGAGATCACGCGATAATCCTAAACCTAATGTACTCACCTTCCACTCCCAAAACTATTGCAATTAAATGCCACGCTTTGTCCTTTCTGACATTTTCCTTATAAAAAGGATGATTTGGTACATAAATGACTTAATCTTGCTGAACTTCGACAATGAGTCTCTCGTCGTCCATGTTGCCGACCCTCTGAGACCCACCGGTCATGACGTAATAATGTTGATGTGAAGTTACATGAGCTGAGTATTGTTTTATTTTGAAAATTGACCGGATGCTCTATGGCTTTTACTTTTCACTTCCTGCCCGGCTCGACCTGCTCTGTCGAAATTGACGCGGTTTAGCAGCGGCTGGCGGCAAAAATAGAATTGGACGGAAAGATAGCGCCGCGGCGCGGCACGCCGCGCCTGGGACGCTGCTGAAACGTTCCGCGGCGCGCCCGGTGGAAATGGTCTCATTGATTATAGTGGAAGCGATCAGCAGCGGTGACCGCGGCGCAGCCGTCCCGCGGCGCATACGCCTCCGGTGGAATCGAGCCTTAAGAACGCACATTTCGGTGCCTCATAACGGTGCCTGACTTTTTTAAACTCCCCCTGCCCTGCCCCGATGGTGTAGTGGCGTCAACTTGCGTTAGTGCTGGGCGGTATACTGGTTCACACCGAAGAACGGTGTGTATTTTCGTTAGGATATGATTTTTTTTAAATACTGCGATACCAGTAGCCTGGTTCTACCAGACTCTCGTACTTCACTTCATTTCATTTGTACAGAGAGTCTGGACCTAATCAATTGACAAACGTTAACTCACTTGAAGGCGGGTGTCTGTTGAAGTTTAAAATGATTGGATCTGCCCAGTGCCACTCTGGATCTGCCATAACCAATCGCTAACGTTTGGTTGTGACGTATGTCATGCGCCGGGAATCACGCGCAGGTTGTACACAAACCAAACACCTTGCGCGTCTGCACGAAAATGTCCGTCAACGACAGTTGCAGGTTTTGTTCGTCGAATTTAATTTATCAGGGAAAAATTGCACATTGTAAATCAACTACCGACCTACAACAACAACTCAAACTGGCGTACGACTTTATCGTCATTGTTCTCAGACACGCCCTCTGTTCGCTGATTGGCGGCCGCTGTGGCGGCACCAGAAAACCAAATTACATACAGCAGGTCCAGACCTAGTACTGAAGGGAAATTCAAATTGAGCGGAAGTACTTAGGCGGGCGGAGCCAGGCTAGTCCAGACCTAGTACTGAAGGGAAATTCAAATTGAGCGGAAGTACTTAGGCGGGCGGAGCCAGGCTACGATACCAGTGTATTTGATTGGATAACGTTTGGAAAGCCGCGCAACACTGTTTCAGACAGGAACGGACCCTTTTCAATGTTGCTTTAAACAGGCATGGTACGACAACGACTGCGATATTCTTTATAGTTCCATGAATGCGAGGCGTGGTGTTTCAGGCCAACTGGTAATAGAGTGTGTCATGGCTTTCAAACATATGAACCATAAAGCCTATGACTCGGGACGGACTTGTCAACACGCTGCGGCATCGCTTACTTGATGTTGTTTTGATTGAAGATCGGGAGGTTGTAGTGGGTGCGTGCGTGAATGAATGAACGTGTTTGTGTGTGTTTGTGTTTGTGTGTGTGTGTGTGTGTGTGTGTGTGTGTGTGTGTGTGTGTGTGTGTGTGTGTGTGTGTGTGTGTGTGTTTGTGTATGTGTGTATGTGCGTGTGTGTGTTGCGAGCGAATATAATTTTAAAGTAACAAACAAACTCAAAGCCGATGCATGCATCCAAAACTATCTGTTCAAAACCAAATAAACAAATCAAAAACCGCTTATTCGCTTCAAATACTTTCTTTACTTTTCAAAACTTGGGAATTAATACACCGCGGTACAGAGCGGTTGAAAACAGTGTTGGCGTCTACTGTGGCCTTGCACACCTGCGTTGTATTACTTATTATGACTTTGGCAGTAACGTTGCACCGTGCACGCAAGTGTAAACACAAGCAGCATAGCTGCGTGGCCGCCTGCTTTCAGCGGGTAATTAATATTATTTGTAATTATTTATATTTTTTAAAAAGATATTCCTCAGTCACAGCACTCACAGCAGCCTTTCCTCTTGGGGTAAGTCGAGTAATTTAATGCCAACCGTAAATTTTGCACATCAAGTAGGCTAGCAAACACCGTTGCCATTCAACTCAGTGTCTGCTGACTTTCTGCTTAATGTGAAACTCATAACAAGTCGTGCATGTATGCAAGCGTGTGCGGTTTCGTTTTTTTAAGTACCGATTCGAGAACCGTTTAGCACCGGAACCGTTTGAAAAGTACAGAGTAGGCACCGGTATCGGATAAAACCCAAACGATACCCAACAATAACAATAACCCTACATATCTGGATCAAACCACTTAACCTGATTACCCCACAAAAACCCTACATATCTGGATCAAACCACTTAACCTGATACCCCCACCATAACTCTATAGATATGGACGAAACCATTTACCTGATACCCCCACAATAACCCTACACCGTTTAACCCACAGAGGAAAGATACTGCTACTTAAAAATATAATTTCTTCTCTTTTTTCAAAATAAGATCTCTTTTGCCCTTCAAAATAATAGTCTCCTCTGTCTTCAAAGTAAGAGTCTCTTACCGCCCCCCAGTGTGTCAGCCAGTTCCTCCTGGTTCATCTCCAGCTCTGTTTGATGCTGCTGTACAGACTGAGCACTGGTGACCTTTGACCTCTCCTGGTGTCTGTGGAGAACACACACACACACACACACACACACACACGCACACGCACACGCACACGCACGCACACCAGAGATGGAAATTAACTTTTTTGCCCACCAGCCACTGTGGCAGGTAGATTTAAACATCTACCAGCCACTCATCTTTTTTACCAGCCGCTTTTTATGCGCTATATATTTTTGAAATGTATGCGTACATTTTAAACAATTTTTTCCATCAGAAGTGATTTTTACTGTAAGTAGGTGCTACCAAGGAACTGAGTTGAAAATGTTACACTCTTGCCGCATATGATAAACATTACACAGGTATCTGCCAGGTTAATGTCAAAGGTGTTACGATGACAAGTTTGGGGATAATGCATCTATACAAAGTATTTTCAATAAACAACAAATTGACATATTAACAATAAAACAACATGCTTGGCTACACCATCATAAGTCAATCTAATTAGTGCCTGAATACAAATGTGTCCACAGACATGGTAACTAACGTATGATAGTAAGCATTATTGGCCCTTAACACTAATATTCAGAAAAAACACTGCCTCAAAAGGCTATTGGCTTAAGCAATACAAGTAGAGGCATATACTTGAACTTTATACCCTGAACTTTTACGCTTCGTGCCCACTGCACCGTCAACGGACGTGGGAAGGCGGGGCTGACTGATGGGGGAGTAGTCTTTGCAGAGGCATCCGTCAGCCAATCAAATCGCTTCGCCGGGTTCTTCCCGCTTCTTCCTGCTTGATGCGATGCAAGATGACCCGCTTTCCCGCTTTCCAGTATCGTCAGAGCCCGAGTCGCGTCACAGTGCTTAAATTTGCATACGCGATCTGATTGGATGACGGATCCGTCGCTGCCGAAAAAGTTAAAAAATGTTCAACTTTTTGACGGAGCCGAAGGCTCCAACGGAACGGACGGATCCACAATGCATTGCGCGTCCGTCCCTATTCAAAGTCAATGGGGATCAGTCAACGGACGGAGGTAGTGGGTACGAGGCGTTAAACGTTTTAATAAAAGGGCATATCCGGGCAAAAGAGGACGTCTGGTTACCCTACGTACGGGAAACCCATTTGATTCCTAGCTGTAACACTGTTAAATTGCGGCCCAAATTGGTGAGCGCTATCCTGGTAAATTCTCTGCATGAGAAATATGAAGTGTGGCGTGTGAGCGTGTGCATGGGTTGAATTGCATGTGTCTCACGCTGAATGCGTGAGAATCGAGAGCCCTGTTACCGATATATTATCCTGGATGCCGGACAGTCGCAGTTCAGCAAAAGAGGCGTAGAAGAAGAAGCGGGCCGGATGTTGACAGTAATGGTTGTGGAACTGCGCAGCGCCGTATAACGAATGTATTAAATATGCAAATTTGATTGGACCTTACTGGAAAGTATTACCCGACACAGTGGCGGGTGAAGTGACACAATTCACCCGCCACCTTACAAATCCACCCGCAAATGGCGGGTGGCGGGCATTCATTTCCATCCCTGACGCACACACACGCACACACACACACTTATATTTTTGCCTGACTTGGAAACATCAGTGCCAGTAAAGTCTGATAACAAGAACCAGGATTTATGGACGTTTGATAGAAGCTGTATCTTTATGATCTTTGTTATTCCTCACCTCTTCTCAATAGACTGATTTCCATCTTTAAACTTAGCAGGGTGATCCATAGAGCGGTCACTCTTCATAGAGACACAGCTGGAACCAGGGGAGTCTGCTCTTTGCTGCTGCTGGACTCTTCTAGAAAACAAGAACCAGGATTTAAGGATGTTTAATAGAAGCTGTACTTTTATAATATATGATGAATCCTCACCTCTTCTCGATGGACTGATTTCCATCTTTAAAGGTAACATGATGTTCCATAGACCGGTCACTCTTCATGGAGACACAGCTGGGTCCAGGGGGGTCTGCTCTCTGCTGCTGGACTCTTTTAGAAAACAAGAAACAGGATTTCTGGATAGAAAATCTGTTTCTTATATCTTATATTCTTATATCTGTTTCTGTACTATTATATAGTACAGCTTCTGATAGAAGCTGTACTATATAATCTCTAGGGCTGTCAAGTTCTGGTCGGTTGGTTGACTGGTTAATGGATATGCACTTTTTGGACCAAATACTCTTTGGTCGTACAATGGCTGGTGTTCCTTTCATAAGAACAAGAGCTTCTTAATCCATTATTTTAGGATTGGGAGGGACAAATGCAGACCAATGTGTTTTATATTTGAGTGACGGGCTATATTGTGTTAGAAATAACATTAATTATGAATAAAAATAAGGTTGAAGGCTCCATAGTTTCTGTTTTAATAATCATATGGTTTAATAAACTATAAGACTTATACAACAAGAGGTCAAGCCCCTGGGTTTCTCAACGTTGAACTGGCCCATAAAGAAGACCGCTTGTCCTAACTTACTGACCTTTACTCCGCTACTAACTCATTGATTACAACAAAGTCATCGATCTGGCAGCATTTGGTTAAAAAGGACGATAAAAAAGCATGCAAAGTGTCGAGGAAGTTTGTGGGCAGATCAGCTAAAATGGTAAGGCATGGGTACTTTTTTCTTAATACGTCTGTGATTCTTCATCCCCCTTCGTGTTTAACGCTCGCTAGGCTTTGAGTGGGAACACATCAGAATTGGCTTCTTGTCACGAATCCCAGCAGCATCCAGTGGGCCCCGTTATATTACACACAGATAAAAGCTATAATCAATTCTTCGGTGGCGTCGTCTATAAACGACGCTGCCCGACGCTCCGTGGCTCGTCCGCTGTCTGCTTCATATTGAAGCTCTGCCCTAACCGAGTGGACTCGGACCGAGGGGGGGTCTGAAACCCACTGCCCTTCTCCAAACAGACCTCATGTGATATTGAGGATAGCAGGTAGAGTACAACACACTGTGGTAGATTATGTTGATCCAGAGATAACGGACACATTGTTTTATAATCATCTTTTCACCATCGACCAATCGATTGGTCAGAGAGTAGGTTGAATTTAAGACTACAGCCCAAAATCATCATCTCTAATCAATGCTTACCTTTTCTCAATAGACTGATTTCCATCCTTAAAGTTATGATTTTCTTCCATAGAGTGGCCACTCCTCATGGAGACACAGCTGGGCCCAGTGGAGTCTGTTCTCTCCTGCTGGACTCTTCTAGAACAACAAGAACCAAGATTTATGGACGTTCGATAAATCCTCACCTCTTCTCAATAGACTGAATACCATCTTTAAATTGCACATAAGGATGATGCATAGAGCGGTCACTCTTCATGGAGACACAGCTGGGTCCAGGGGAGTCTGTTCTCTCCTGCTTCTCTGGGCTTCAACACACACACACACACACACACACACACACACACACACACACACACACACACACACACACACACACACACACACACACACACACACACACACACACACACACACACACACACACACACACACACACACACACACATCTTTTCCTCGGACTAATGATGGAGTCATGATGTATCACTGCTGAGCTCTGAGATGGACAACAGTCACTGACAGAGAGATCCTCTTCTTACCTCTTAGCTTTGCTCCGGCGGCCATGTTCCCCAGACAGAGTGGTCATAGAGGTAGGACCCTCCTCCTCTCTCTCCTCATCCATAGTAGACTGGAGACCTGGACACAAACACAACTCATCCATCACTTCATTTGCCTTTTGAACTTTAGCTGTTTATTGAGAGAGAAGATCATTGCGACTGCGTCACACTAAAGCATTATGGACGTCATAGACCATCAATATGAACCCCACAACATAACACTGCCCTCACTACAGTACAGATGTGTACAGCAGATGACGGATGAATAATTAAACACCTTGGAGACTGTAACTGTGCTTAAACTACAATACAAAAAAGATAAACAATAGACTTAAAAAAAAATGCATTGCGGTACAATTAAAAGTAAACAACGTTACTTTCATTTGTGTCGAGTACAGTGTTATATTTTTATATAGGCTATATATTGAGATCGTAGTGTGCGAAATGCCCGTCATTATTCGGGATGTCCTCATCCCCAGATTGTTGCGCAACATCAATCTAAATGTTCTCAATATGCAGTAGGCCTAGGCCATAACATTACAATATTTCAGGGATGCAAGCCAAGACAATCAGTCTATATCTATAGCCTACATGACAACACACACACACACACACACACACACACACACACACACACACACACACACACACACACACACACACACACACACACACACACACACACACACACACACACACAATTAAAGCACACTCATAAAGCAAAACTGACATAGGAGCCTGCATCGGCTTAAGTTGTTGGGATCCACGTTATTTTATAACAGGGAGAGGCAAACATGACAATAATTGGCCCCATTCTGGCGCACTCAGAAGAGCAATGAACTGAATAAATGCCAGGTATATAGCATATCAGAGACGGGCACACAATCAGTGCACTTGCAAATGAGAGCCTGGAGTATGTCCGATCTTGTGACATTATTTAACCATCCATCAACAGCTCATACGATCAGACAGATACATCATTGAACACATACACAAAGCCCACAACAAGCCAAACACAACCAAGGCAGGTGCGCTCTCTCTCGCACAATCACACAATCACTCCAACTACTCCAACTGCAAGGCTAGGCTGTTTTCAAGACCACAACTAACCATGCAGTAGGCCTACCTAAACACAACAGTGCACAACAATCAATTACTTACATTGCGTCTATCTTCTGTTTGGCACACATGGCTAATTTGAATATTTGCACAGGTGTAACGGTTGTGATTGGGTCTAAAGGACTGAAAGACAGGACAAATTGGTCTCTTTCAAAGGTATATTTGTGATTTGTACAGCAGGATCTGCACGAGTAAAAACAAAACACAGACATCCAAAATAGCTAACCAGTAACATGTGGTCAAACTAAAAAGGTGAATAAACTCCCTACCAAGTGACAAACTATAAAAACAATAATAACATATCAATTATACAATATACAATCATCGAATATGTCGAGGTTCATAACATAAACATACATTCTCAATTTTAAAACGTATAAACCTTCAGGAGCGATCTTACCACATGTCACGTCAACTGGTTCTGACTAGCAACGGCCGCACACCTAAGGCGGATGCAGATCTGCAATACCCAATCACTCCAGCAGATGGCTATAAAACACCGTCAACTGCTCTATCGTTTGAGAATCTCATGATAACTAATGAACAGTTTTCCATATCTGCTACACAGGACTGTCTGCCTCAGCTTGGCAAAAAAATAGAACACATTTGTGAATAAATGTTTTGAACTCTGAATACTGGACATGGTGAGCTTAAAAACATTTAAGTGACCATAAGTGAGATGGCCTAAAACGGAATGAATAATTCTAGGAAATAGGATTTCAGGATCAATTCAGATGTTAAACTGTTCTGTGCTGCTTAGAAATCATTTTTTATGAAGCTTGTTTATATGCTATTTCCCATGATGATAAATTAACATTTAATTGCTGTTAGTTGTGAAGATTCTACAAATAAATATTAAATCCGCTGAATCAGAACACAGAAATCTTTAGTGATGGATTGTAACTGCCCTCACTGAAGCACTGAACAATAAGTACAACTTGGAGGTATTTCACTTGAGTATTTAATTAAACCGAGTTATCTCGAAAATACATTTGTGTCTTTTAAAGCGTTACATTTATACATGTTAGGCTATATATTGAGATGGCAGTGTGTGAAATGCCCGTCAATATTCGGGGTATTCCTCATCCCCAGATTGTTGCGCAACACCGATCTAAATATTCTCAATAAGCCATAACATTACAATATTTCATGGATTCAAGCCAAGACAATCAGTCTATATATCTATAGCCTACATGACAACACACACACACACACACACACACACACACACACACACACACACACAAACACACACGCACGCACACACTTAACATTTATTGATAATCTGATATATAGTATTCGTAAAGCAACACTGATAGGAGCCTGCATTGGCTAAAGTTGGATGCGTGTTGTTTTAAAACAAGGAGAGGCAAAGTTTTGCATTACAATGCAAACACGACAATAATTGGCACCAATCTGGTGCACTTAAAAGAGCAATCAGCTGAATAAAGGTCAGGTATATAGCCTATCAGATATGGGCACACCTTCAGTGCACTTCATAATGAGAGCCTGCAGTAGGACCGATCGTGACATTATTTAACCATCTACAGCTAATATACGATCAGACGGATACATCATTGAACACATACACAAAGCCCACAACAAGCCAAACATCAGCACGGCAGGTGGCAGGGTAAGGACGCTAAGGACGGTCAGTGGAGCCCCGACACACGTCACCTCGTCTCCCAGTCAGGGGGCGGATCTAGATGCTTTTGTGATGACTTTCCTGCAAAAGTCACATTCATGTGTGTGTTTGTGTGTCAATGTCTGTGTATGTGTGCATTAATGTCTGTGTGCCTGTTTGCTTGTGTGGACACAGACACACACACACACACACACACACACTGTTACCAATAAAACATCCACAAGCAGATAAGATACGATCAATTTATCAATCCCACACGGGGGAATAATTTGTTATTGCAGCTCAAGAGTCAAAAGTAAAGCGATAGAGAGATTAAGGGAAAAATATAAATAAAAAAAAATACGTATGATAAAAAAGTTTTAATAAAAGTGTAGCTAGTTATTGATGTTCTGACCTATATTCCGTGTTCAGACATGTTGTCTCTCTGAGATCAATATCACTTTTACAGCAGGAACCTGGAAACAATCAACCTGGACTGGTTACCGATTCATTTAGAATATATTAATACAGTGAGAATATATGACCAATAATCGTAAGAAGAAATTATGTTTAGCAAACTGTATCTTAGCTTCTCTGTGGTGAAATGTTCGCTGTCCCGTGTTGTATGAAAGCACAAACGGATGGAAAGTAAGATCAGTTGAAGGAGGAGATTTAGGTGTTCGCCAAAACACAAAGTAAGTGTTCAGAACGGAGAAAGAACGTGAACACGGTTCTAAAGGTTCTAAGTACAGATTGAGCTGCTGGGCTCCTCAGTGAAGACAGATGGAATGAAGAAGGAGGCTTTGAAAGACAGCTGACTACACCTGGAACCTTTATGAAGGTCAGGGCTGGGCTTCACCAGAACACACCCATAACTGTATCAAGACAGAGCAAAGGTTTGAGGAGGTCCATATAAAGCTATAAAACCACCACGACCCAGTCACGATGGCTGAGGTTAAAACAGTGGAAGGCTATTAAGTTCTGCTGTACTTTGTATCGTCTGCAGTGATAGCATTGGACTCCCAACGTATCAAAATACAATCGGAGAAGGAAAAGACTTTTATCACTTTGAAGGAGAAGAAAATGATTACAGACTATTCAAAGTTAGGAAACAGACAAGACAACAAACCAAACAAACATAGAAAAGAGGTCTTATCCACGCTGTCAGAAACTCCTCAGATCAAACAGACCTGTAGCTGAGTTAGAGCTTTCATTAATCAATCATTAACTAACTAAAGAGGATAACTGGTTTATCCGTGCACACACACAGACACACACACTCTTCCCCTATAAAACATCCACAAGCAGATAAGATGCAATCAACTTTATGAATCTCACCCGGGGGAATCCATTGTTATTGCAGTTCAAGAGTCAAAAGTACAGCGATAGAGAGATTAAGGAAGAATACGAATTCAATAAAATACAAAATAAATGTACAAATGAAATCTGTCTTTCTTTCCGTCTCTCTATATGTCTGTCTGTCTGTCTGTCTGTCTGTCTGTCTGTCTGTCTGTCTGTCTGTCTGTCTGTCTGTCTGTCTGTCTGTCTGTCTGTCTGTCTGTCTGTCTGTCTGTCTGTCTGTCTCTCTCTCTCTCTCTCTCTCTCTCTCTCTCTCTCTCTCTCTCTCTCTCTCTCTCTCTCGCTCTCTCAGTTTGGCAATAATAAAATAATACAGGTATAATGCTATATGAGATATGAATAATAATACTACCACTGCCAGTGATAGAGCTGGTGTTTTGTTATAACTATGGTTAACTTGAATGTGAATGTGAGATATGAATAATAATACTACCACTGCCAGTGATAGAGCTGGTGTTTTGTTATAACTATGGTTAACTTCAATGTGAATGTGAGATATGAATAATAACACTACCACTGCCAGTGATAGAGCTGGTGTTTTGATATAACTATGGTTAACTTGAATGTGAATGTGAGATATGAATAATAACACTACCACTGCCAGTGATAGAGCTGGTGTTTTGATATAACTATTGAATGTGAATGTGAGTTTGTATTCTGTCTGGCCCCCCCTATAGCTCAGCTCTGCTATTGCAGGACCGCTGTCATAATTAAGGGATGGAATCCACCTGAGTGTGACACAAATCAGAGTGAGTCGGGGAAACGGAACAGTTCTATTTTTATCTCACAGTTTTTGTCAGCAAAGGTTTGGTTAAAAGTATATTGTAATTTAGTTACTGGAACTATCATGTTTAACCTGTAAAACAGAGGACAAATCACTTTGTTTGAAGCTTTGTTTGATTGCTTTGTTTTGGTTTTTTAATTTGCGTCCTCTAACTCGCTCCTATAGTGGCTTTTTAATCTGGGCAAAAGGCCACTATATACAGAGTAGAGAGAGAGAGAGAGAGAGAGAGAGAGAGAGAGAGAGAGAGAGAGAGAGAGAGAGAGAGAGAGAGAGAGAAGGAGAGAGGAGAGACAGAAAGAGAGAGAGGGAGAGAGGGAGAGAGAGAGAGAGAGAGAGAGAGAGAGAGAGAGAGAGGGAGAGACAGAAAGAGAGAGAGAGAGACAGAAAGAGAGAGAGGGAGAGAGGGAGAGAGAGGGAGAGACAGAAAGAGAGAGAGAGAGACAGAAAGAGAGAGAGGGAGAGAGGGAGAGAGAGGGAGAGACAGAAAGAGAGAGAGACAGAAAGAGGGAGAGACAGAAAGAGGGAGAGACAGAAAGAGAGAGAGGGAGAGAGGGAGAGGGGCGCATGAACCAAGATTTTATAAAATGGGACATTAAATTGAAACTCTTCTAGAGAATGGACCAAATAATGCATGCAGAGCAGAATTAGGACGATATCCAATCGTGATTAAAATTTAGAAGAGAGCCCTCAAATGTTATAACCACCTTAAAGGGATTCTTCACCGGTGGGAATGTGAAGGTTTTATGAATTAAATAATTATATTTATTAAAAATGTGAATGTGAATTCTACTGCACCTCCCTCAGCAGAACGCACTCGCCTACAGGTGAGACCGCCGTAATATTCTACTATATGTCTGTTTACAAAGTACACAATAATAGAGAGACGCCGAGATCGTTTATTGGCCTGTGGCGTGTGCCCCCGCGACCACTGACACACCATGGCCTACGCCGCTCAGGAATGGTACCTGCCGTTCCCATCAATGGTATATGACCCCAGCACATTAGTAGGAGTAGGTAACATCTAAAGTATTTATTACCAGGAAGTTGTGAATGTACTCTTTCAGACGCATTTCCAGGAAAAGATTTTATTCGCCTCAATACGGTTTGTGACCAATAATCTAAAGAAAATATGAAATTAAGCAAGCTGTACCTTAGTTTCTCCGTGGGAAAAACGTCTGCTGCCCCATGTAGTATGAAGATTTAAAAGCAAAACAGCAAGGAAAGTGAGATCCGTTGAAGGAAGAGATTCACCAACACCCAAAGTAAGTGTTCAGAACCGAGTCAGAACATTAAGAGGTTCTAAAGGTTCAGAGTAAAGATTGAGCTGCTGGGCTCCTCAGTGTGGAAGACAAATGAGGAAAGAGACTTCAAGAGCAGCTAACGACGTGTAAAGCCTTCACGATGGTCCCAACGCTCCGTCAGGGCGGGGCCTCCACCCGAACACAACCTAATCTGGTGAAGGGATAAGACGGAGCGAAGGTTGGAGGAAGCCCATATAAGGCTATAAACCACCTGGTCCCAGTAATGATGTTGGAGGTTAAAACAGTGGAACTAAAGTTACTTCAAGGCTATAAAGTTCTGCTGTACTTTGTATCGTGTGCTGTGAAATCATGTGACTCCCATCGTATCAAAATACTGTGGGAGAAAAAGACAAGACAAGCAACCAACAAACATAGTAAAAATATATCTTTAAATGTATCCACGCTGTCAGAAACACCTTGGATCAAACCAGATCCCAGACCTGGGCCTGAGTAAGAGCTGTCATTAAAACAATCAATCATTAACCAACTGAAGAGGACTGCTGTTTTACCTGTACTACACACACACACACACACACACGCCCGCCCGCCCGCCCGCCCGCCCGCCCGCCCGCCCGCCCGCCCGCCCGCCCGCACACACACACACACACACACACACACACACACACACACACACACACACACACACACACACACACACACACACACACACACACACACACACACACACACACACACACACACAACCAGATAAGATAACTGTATAAATCCCACAAGGGAGATGGTTCCACCTCTTAAGGAGGTCGATGTGGTCAAGGCCGCCTTAATGCGCAGGCTTACCTGGGCTGAAGCCTCAGGGCCTACGACTATCAGGGGGCCTATCATGAGCTGCAGAGGTCAGGACCAGGTCCGGACCCGGACCGGGACCAGGACGCGCACTAGGACCCGGAGCGGGG
This sequence comes from Gadus chalcogrammus, assembly GCF_026213295.1. NCBI lineage: Eukaryota > Metazoa > Chordata > Actinopteri > Gadiformes > Gadidae > Gadus > Gadus chalcogrammus. The sequence goes on from NW_026613551.1 coordinate 44,932, forward strand.
CCTGGACCAGGACCCGGACTGGGACAAGGAACAGGACCCGGACCCGGACTGGGACTGGGACCGGGACAGGGACCTTGACCGGGAATCGGGATCAAACCATTTGACCTGATCCCCCCGCAATAACCCTTCATATCTGGATCAAACCATTTAACCTGACCCCCCCACAATAACCCTTCATATCTGGATCAAACCACTTAACCTGACCCCCCCACCATACCCAGCTTGCGCTGCGTGTGAGTGTTACCTGGGCTCTCTCTCCACAGGCTGACCCGAGGCTGCCGTGTGACGCCGCGGACGCAACTTCCGGGTAGCCGGCTTGGTTTGTTTGGTTTGGTTAGCAGGACGCTTAGCGTCGCCATGCTACCTGGGCTTGTATCTATTATTACCGGTATTCATATCTGTGACCTGTTCTGTATACTCTGTATTGTATTCACTGTTTCCTCGTTGGAGCTCCGTCTGTATCAACCTCTGTAAGCATGGACTCTGGTTGCTCTTGTTCCGCCTTTCTGATAGATAAGATAGCTCTGTTAGAGAGACGGATATGAATCAATCATTAACCAACTCAAGAGGTTTTACCTGTACGCCACACACACACACACACACACACACACACACACACACACACACACACACACACACACACACACACACACACACAGAGACAACCAGCCCCTAACACACACACACACACACACACGCATGCACTCACACGCCATCACCACCAACACCCCCCCATCAGGGACGGTCAGACAGGGGAACCAATGAGCAGAGTCCATTAAACCTGCTTGCCCCCCCCCCCCCCCCACCAGGGACGGTCAGACAGGGGAACCAATGAGCAGAGTCCATTAAACCTGCTTGGCCCCCCCCCCCCCATCAGGGACGGTCAGACAGGGGAACCAATGAGCAGAGTCCATTAAACCTGCTTGCCCCCCCCCCCCCATCAGGGACGGTCAGACAGGGGAACCAATGAGCAGAGTCAATTAGACCTGCTTGCCCCCCCCCCCCCCCCCCCATCAGGGACGGTCAGACAGGGGAACCAATGAGCAGAGTCCATTAAACCTGCTTGCCCCCCCCCCCCCATCAGGGACGGTCAGACAGGGGAACCAATGAGCAGAGTCAATTAGACCTGCTTGCCCCCCCCCCCCCCCCATCAGGGACGGTCAGACAGGGGAACCAATGAGCAGAGTCCATTAAACCTGCTTGCCCCCCCCCCCCCCCCCATCAGGGACGGTCAGACAGGGGAACCAATGAGCAGAGTCCATTAAACCTGCTTGCCCCCCCCCCCCCCCCCCCCCATACCTTCCACAGGGGGGAGCAGAACACGGACGACTGGCTGAAGCAGAACCTTATTCTACCACAGCCCCCCACCACGCTTTAACCCCCTCCTTCAACAGGCTTCCCCTTTGAGGGGGGGGGGGGGCGTGGCTGTGAGGTGGCCCCCCGGTACAGACCCCGGTTCCGGCCCCCCCCCCTCCCTCAGACACACACACTGCTCACTACTGCCCCCCCTGTCCTCTCCTCACCCCCTCCTAGACCCCCTACCCCTCTCAACACCCCCCCTCCATAGCCCCCCACCCGCCCCTCGGCCCCCCACCCCAGGCCCACCGCCTCACCAATCCCCCCAGGAGGAGCCCCCCCCCTGGTCTTCCCCCCAGAGCCCCCCGAGGTTGGAGTCGCCATGCCAACACCCTCGTGCTGCCAATCAAGGCCCTCCCATTGGCCCACCACGACTCTGGGAGGGGCCACCGGGGGGCGCCAGACACTAGCTCCGCCTCCTCCCCCCCCCCACACTCCCCCTGCCTCGCCGTCGGTCTGGGTTAGGGCCCCTGACTACATCCTGTCAGTGGATGACCCCCCCCCTCGCCCCCCCTCTCCTATTAACGCCCCCCCCCCTCCCCGGTACTTGTTGGGTGTCATCTGATAGCTTGTTGAGTGTAACAGTGGACTATCAGAATAAAGTGTCACCGAGGTTTCTACCACCAGACCACCAGTGCATGAAGACAACCAATCAGATACTAGGAAGGGGACAGGAAGTAGTAGCAGGTGGAGATCAGGTGTTTGTCCTCCTGGAGAGTTTGATCCACTCACCGTTCCTCTTCTGGTACACAAAGACTCCAACAACAGCAGCAGCAGCAACAACAACAACAACAACAACAACAACAGACACCAGCGAGGATGAAGACAAGGATGTGACTCTTTTCTTTCTCTGTTATGTGGAAGGATGGTATGTGTGAATGGTTTCACAATGCCTTATTTATCTTTAATATATATTTATTTACTTATTCATTTGATCTATTTTGTCTTTTTTATTTTATCTATTTCTATCTTATTCGCCAGCACATATTTTTCCCTGTGTGTTTTGAATACTTCTTGCATGCTTTTACCATGTCTTTATAGATATGTATGTGTGTGTGCATTGTCTTATTTATCTTTAATATATATTTATTTACCTATTTACTTATTCATTTTATCTATTTTTTTTTTAGATAGGTATGTGTATGTGCATTGTTACATTAAAGGGGTTTCTGCATTATTCACCCATGAATTCTGATTCCGATTGCAGTGTGCTCCTTTTTATTCCTATATTTACGATTTACGCGCATGATTCACTATTTATGAGAGGATGTGTATGAATGGGTCGGGATGCGTGGATTTATGGGTGTGTGTGTGTGTGTCTCTCTCTATATGTTTATTCATAAGGTTCACGTGACGTCACTGTAGCTTTGCGCCGCCATCTTGACGACCGATCCCTCCCACCCACTGACCAACTGATTTCAGTCAACACCAACAAAAAATGGTAACCCTTCCTTTTACAGTCCCCTAATTACTAGGTATTTACCCGGTACCTGCATGGTAAATTATAGTGTATTACTGGGTAATTACCACTGGTAATAAGAAGGTAAATACAGAGGTAGTTACCCGGTAAATCATAGTGTATTACTGGGTAATTACCACTGGTAATAAGAAGGTAAATACAGAGGTAGTTACCCGGTAAATACATGGTAAATCATAGTGTATTACTGGGTAATTACCACTGGTAATAAGAAGGTAAATTCAGAGGAATTATCCAGTAAATTATAGTGTATTACTGTGTAATTACCACTGGTAATAAGAAGGTAAATACAGAGGAATTACAGCTGATGTACCAAGTAAAACCTCCACTATTACCCATCAACTCAACTAAGTAGCGTGTAGTTGTAACTGTTTTAGGTTGGTAATAACTCCGATATTGTGTACTTCCTAGGAAATTAGGCAACCAATTCTTAGAAAAACCTATTATCCAAGGTTTATGTTGGTAACAGCCCAAATTTAATGATGTACTATCTAGAAATTAGCATAGTACTTTCCAATAAAATACATTTTCTTAGTTATTATTCATAGCTACACCCATTTAGAAAGGGTTTATTCAATTTACCACTATGGAATTACTTACCTGGTAACAACCTCTGCAGGAAGTTTTCCTCTAGTGTCATGGTACATCTTCTTAAATACTGGGTACGAAGCCGTTTGTTTCCATGGTATTACCAGGTTCTTACCATATAATTTATAATAGATACATTCCATTGTCCATGCAGTCAACACAAACTTTTACCATGTACGTTCTGCGACGTTACCAAGTAAAACACGACAATTTACCCAGTAAGTAAGCTGAAACTGTACTGTAAAAGGAAGCCTTGTTTGTTTCCATGGTATTACCAGGTTCTTACCATATAATTTGTAATACATTATTCCCTTTTCCATGCAGTCAACACAAACTTGTACCATGTACGTTCTGCGACGTTACCAAGTAAAACACGACAATTTACCCAGTAATTAAGCTGAAACTGTACTGTAAAAGGAAGCCTTGTTTGTTTCCATGGTATTACCAGGTTCTTACCATATAATTTGTAATACATTATTCCCTTTTCCATGCAGTCAACACAAACTTGTACCATGTACGTTCTGCGACGTTACCAAGTAAAACACGACAATTTACCCAGTAATTAAGCTGAAACTGTACTGTAAAAGGAAGCCTTGTTTGTTTCCATGGTATTACCAGGTTCTTACCATATAATTTGTAATACATTATTCCCTTTTCCATGCAGTCAACACAAACTTGTACCATGTACGTTCTGCGACGTTACCAAGTAAAACACACCAATTTACCCAGTAATTAAGCTGAAACTGTACTGTAAAAGGAAGCCTTGTTTGTTTCCATGGTATTACCAGGTTCTTACCATATAATTTGTAATACATAATTCCCTTTTCCATGCAGTCAACACAAACTTGTACCATGTACGTTCTGCGACGTTACCAAGTAAAACACGACAATTTACCCAGTAATTAAGCTGAAACTGTACTGTAAAAGGAAGCCTCGTTTGTTTCCATGGTATTACCAGGTTCTTACCATATAATTTGTAATACATTATTCCCTTTTCCATGCAGTCAACACAAACTTGTACCATGTACGTTCTGCGACGTTACCAAGTAAAACACGACAATTTACCCAGTAATTAAGCTGAAACTGTACTGTAAAAGGAAGCCTCGTTTGTTTCCATGGTATTACCAGGCTCTTACCATACAAGTTGTAACTGGTTATTCCCTTTTCCATGTAATCAACACAAACCATATATGTTCTGAACGACTGCAACATCGTTCACCAGTAGTTAAGCACTTTAATTGTTGTTATAAAACCCCAAACCACTGTTGATGAAAGACATATTAAAATTAAACAAAATCAAAGGCTTATCTTTCAAACAATGCATATCTCACAAACAGGCACTGAACACTGAAGAAATTGGCCAAAAAAAAGAGCCGTCCACATCAACTCAATTTAAATGTTACTGATGGTGTTTTCATAGAACACATGACAGTGTTATGGCAAGTGACCACAAGGAAGACTGCTTCAACCTCTACAATTTGAATAAGTGGTGAATGCCATGCAGCAATCTGCCTATGGGAGCATCTTTGTGGTCATTCGCAAACCAATGAGTCCACTCGATGAATGAGAGATGACTCTTTAGTGTCTTCTCTGAGGTATCCCTGCAGTCTCCACATCTGGGATTTGAAGGCTGACCAAGACCTGACCAGGTACCTCCAAATCTCCCCTTCAAGAATCAGAAGACAAGAAAATAAACATTAGGACTGTCAATTAATGAACATTTCTAGAACATGTAGAACTCAAAGATTATTTTGTTTATCAGTTAAGAAAGGATGCTGGTCCTCTGGCCATTGTGTTTGGTCATATTGAAAAGAGAAAAAGGCATAGCCATAAATACAGTTAATAGGACGGGAGGGGACAGGCCGTTAGCTCCGGTTAGCCCTTTAGCATCGAGCTAGCGGAGCTTCTGTCATTCAAATAACTCGGACATGTTGTCTAAAACCTATAACACCCAATTTATTAAAATATCCGGATTTAATCGGGCTCTCTCCCATAAGTACAGTTAATAGGACGGGAAGAGACAGGCTCTGTTAGCCCCGGTTAGCGCGATGCTAAAGAGCAGCTCTACCGGAGCATGCCACCTCAACAGGTGCAAGTTAGCCTCCGGTTTGATATTCGCCGGATATTCGGTTTACCACCCAATCGGATTCATCAACATAAGTGCAATACATTACGGGCTTAGTATGTTGAGGACGGTTTAGGACACCGTATCGCGAAAAATCACAAACACATGTTGTCGCCATCAATGTCTGTGCCATCAGACGTCATTTACGTTCTGGCTGCTACCTGTTTTAGGGACCGTCAACAAATTACACTCACCTACTGTTGGCAGAGACGTTACCATGGAATTGTTTCAGGAAATGAATCACACAAATATATTGCAATATAGTTAATCATAATGCAGTTAATATTTTAATATTCGACAAAAATCAACCAAACTATATTTGAAATTATTAATTGCATCCCGTTTAACAATAATGCAATATATTAGCAAAGTTACCTGCAGTAAGTAGCAGCCCACCATTGGCAACTACTACTACAATCAGGTGACAACATTTATTTTTTTGTGATTTTTATGTTATTTTATATGATTTATTTCCAGAAACAATTCCATGGTAACGTCTCTGCCACCAGTCGGTGAGTGTAACTTGTTGACGGTCCCTAAAACAGGTAGCAGCCAGAGAACGTAAATGACGTAGTTGTACAGACATCGATGGCGACAACATGTGTTTGTGATTTTTCGCGATACGGTGTCCTAAACCGTCCTCAACATACTAAGCCCGTAATGTATTGCACTTATGTTGATGAATCCGATTGGGTGGTAAACCGAATATCCGGCGAATATCAAACCGGAGGCTAACTTGCACCTGTTGAGGTGGCATGCTCCGGTAGAGCTGCTCTTTAGCATCGCGCTAACCGGGGCTAACAGTGCCTGTCTCTTCCCGTCCTATTAACTGTACTTATGGAAGAGAGCCCGATTAAATCCGGATATTTTAATAAATTGGGTGCTATAGGTTTTAAACAACATGTCCGAGTTATTTGAATGACAGAAGCTCCGCTAGCTCGATGCTAAAGGGCTAACCGGAGCTAACTGCCTGTCCCCTCCCGTCCTATTAACTGTATTTATGGCTATGCCTTTTTCTCTTTTCAATATGACCAAACACAATGGCCAGAGGACCAGCATCCTTTCTTAACTGATAAACAAAATAATCCTTGACTTCTACATGTTCTAGAAATGTTCATTAATTGACAGTCCTAATGTTTATTTTCTTGTCTTCTGATTCTTGAAGGGGAGATTTGGAGGTACCTGGTCAGGTCTTGGTCAGCCTTCAAATCCCAGATGTGGAGACTGCAGGGATACCTCACAGAGAAGACACTAAAGAGTCATCTCTCATTCATCGAGTGGACTCATTAGTTTGCGAATGACCACGAAGATGCTCCCATAGGCAGATTGCTGCATGGCATTCACCACTTATTCAAATTGTAGAGGTTGAAGCAGTCTTCCTTGTGGTCACTTGCCATAACACTGTCATGTGTTTTATGAAAACACCATCAGTAACATTTAAATTGAGTTGATGTGGACGGCTCTTTTGTTTGTCCGATTTCTTCAGTGTTCAGTGCCTGTTTGTGAGATATGCATTGTTTGAAAGATAAGCCTTTGATTTTGTTTAATTTGAATATGTCTTTCATCAATAGTGGTTTGGGGTTTTATAACAACAATTAAAGTGCTTAACTACTGGTGAACGATGTTGCAGAACATATATGGTTTGTGTTGATTGCATGGAAAAGGGAATAACCAGTTACAACTTGTATGGTAAGAGCCTGGTAATACCATGGAAACAAACGAGGCTTCCTTTTACAGTACAGTTTCAGCTTAATTACTGGGTAAATTGTCGTGTTTTACTTGGTAACGTCGCAGAACGTACATGGTACAAGTTTGTGTTGACTGCATGGAAAAGGGAATAATGTATTACAAATTATATGGTAAGAACCTGGTAATACCATGGAAACAAACGAGGCTTCCTTTTACAGTACAGTTTCAGCTTAATTACTGGGTAAATTGTCGTGTTTTACTTGGTAACGTCGCAGAACGTACATGGTACAAGTTTGTGTTGACTGCATGGAAAAGGGAATAATGTATTACAAATTATATGGTAAGAACCTGGTAATACCATGGAAACAAACGAGGCTTCCTTTTACAGTACAGTTTCAGCTTACTTACTGGGTAAATTGTTGTCTTTTACTTGGTAACGTCGCAGAACGTACATGGTACAAGTTTGTGTTGACTGCATGGACAATGGAATGTATCTATTATAAATTATATGGTAAGAACCTGGTAATACCATGGAAACAAACGGCTTTGTACCCAGTATTTAAGAAGATGTACCATGACACTAGGGGAAAACTTCCTGAATAAACTGAATAAACCCTTTCTAAATGGGTGTAGCTATGAATAATAACTAAGAAAAAGTATTTTATTGGAAAGTACTATGCTAATTTCTAGATACATCATTAAATTTGGGCTGTTACCAACATAAACCTTGGATAATAGGTGTTTCTAAGAATTGGTTGCCTAATTTCCTAGGAAGTACACAATATCGGAGTTATTACCAACCTAAAACAGTTACAACTCACACACTACTTAGTTGAGTTGATGGGTAATAGTGGAGGTTTTACTTGGTACATCAGCTGTAATTCCTCTGTATTTACCTTCTTATTACCAGTGGTAATTACACAGTAATACACTATAATTTACCAGATAATTCCTCTGTATTTACCTTCTCATTACCAGTGGTAATTACCCAGTAATACACTATGATTTACCATGTATTTACCGGGTAACTACCTCTGTATTTACCTTCTTATTACCAGTGGTAATTACCCAGTAATACACTATGATTTACCATGTATTTACCGGGTAACTACCTCTGTATTTACCTTCTTATTACCAGTGGTAATTACCCAGTAATACACTATGATTTACCATGCATGTACCGGGTAAATACCTAGTAATTAGGGGACTGTAAAAGGAAGGGTTACAATGTATCTTACGTGCTTACGCGTTACGTTCTCTGCCACTCTTTCTACCCCCCCCCCTTCCCATGAGGATGGACACTGGGGTTTCAGCGGCCCTCACCCCCCCCCCCCTTCCCGTGAAGATGAACTGGGGTTTCAGCGGCCTTCAGTGTGTATATTGTGTATAGTTCTCTCCTATGGTGCCATCATGCCTTCAGTGTGCATATTGTGTATAGTTCTCTCCTATGGTGGCATCATGCCTTCAGTGTGTATATTGTATATAGTTCTCTGCAAACCTATGGTGGCATCATGCCTTCAGTTTTCTTGAACAGCCACAAAGGTTGCACATATTACATTCATATTTGTCTAAATGCATACTTGACTGTAGATAGATTTGAGTGAAGTTACCAACATAATAGATTGCTGAGTTTTAGTAACCCATATATTGATTTAACATAAATAACATGAATACCTTGTGCATGTGTGTATTTATTGCACCTATCTGTTTTGTTTAATGTTCATTTCATATGAAAACACATGGTTATAATTACATAAATACATTATATTTGTATCCTATATTTGTAAAGGGAAATCTTGTACCTATTTTAGAACATTATTAAATTTTTCTAAGAACCTAACATTTATTCATAAGTATGTACTGTCATACCTACATCTCTGACGTTTATAACAAACCAAACAGTTTGAAAATCGGTTAAAAATTGAGCAAGTTATGGTTATTTAAAAAGTACATGAATCACTACCAACACAATGTTATTGGTGAGCAGCTTACTGTGGTAGGATTGCCGCCAGTGGTGACGTTCGACTCCATTGGCCAGTAGCGCGGACGAGGCATCTAGTTAATATATATATCTATGGCCATAGACCCTAGCCTGGCTCCGCCCGCCTAAGTACTTCCGCTCAATTTGAATTTCCCAAATTAAATGAAGTGATGTAGTCTGGTAGAACCAGGCTACATAGACTCATGATGCGGAAGCATATCTCTCCTTGATGTTGCCCTGCGCCACTGAGCAGTACATGTGCCGTGGGCTCTACCAGAAGGGGCGGGACTTCGCCCAAGTTTTCCCGCTTCTTCTCAGTTTGGGGCCGAATCAACTGAACAATAGAATCTCGGATCTCCATTTTTGTGCCATTCAAGTGCATGTGGTAAGGCATATTATGCTCTGAAATGTATTATATTCTAAACTTGTTTGGTTATTATATCATTTAATGGCTTACATAACTAAGCATAAGTGGACGACGTAAGTGATTTATGGTCAGAATCCCTCCAATCATCGTGTTGACTAGTCAGCACCAATTCACTAACCAACGTTAAGTAACTCTTAGCAAAGGGATGTTAGCCGTCGATATTTACCCCAGATGTTCTAATTATGTTTCATTGTTAGACGATTGATCTGGACTCAAGCTGTAGGCCTACCAGTCAGATGAGTCACTCAGTGGAGGAGGTGAGACACCATATCAATACTTTAAACATCTGTTCATGCAACATTGGTGAGTTAATCACCATTGAATACGAACAGATAAGACCAATGTGTTCATGAAAGGGACCCTCCATGGAGAGAATGGCAATTTAGGAGACCGATATTACTTTATTTATGCAAAATATGTGGGATTTACAACAGTTACTTGGCTGCTCTATAGCAACTGTTGACTTTGATATATTCAGTATTACCTAGAATGTGTTACGGTTGTAGTTAAGGTTGTTTATCTACAAAGTGGTAAGGTTGTAGAGGAACAGTATTGGACATTATGTTGTCTGTTTGTGGTGAAGGAGGACTTTGAGGATATCAGGGCCTACTTTTCCACAACAAAATGGAACCGCCTCTGTATGGCAGAGAAAAAAAGATTCCTGCAGATCAAGGAAAACCATTTGGTTATGTCGTCTCTTGGTAAACCACTCATACTTAAATATTATTTTACTGAGTACATTGAAATTCGAATGAATTTCGAATGTCCATAATTAATTCGAATACATTCGAATACATTCGACCCCCCCCCCCCCCATAGAACACGACAACAGTCTTGATTTTTGACGTATACCTACTGAATTCATAACAGCACAGGATAAAAACACATCTTTGATAACACATTTGTAAACACAACAAGAGGAAGCTCCGACACACAAGTGCGGCTGTCTTTTACACACAATAACTGCTCGGAGCGCGATATGCGGAGCGCATGTCGTCCATGCGGACACAGCCTATATAAACGAACAATCTGTGAGGCCGAACTCCAACACGGCATGCTGCTCTTTTTATTCCTTACGGAAAGAAAATTACAAGTAGTCTCGCAGCTCTCCGTTACCGTTGCAGCTGCTTCTGTCAGCCGTGCTGTATAAGTCGGGCGCCCATCGCGCCCAGCGCAGCAGCGGACTTTTCTCCCTGTCGTGTGCGATCAGTGTCGGTCTCCGTTTCAATGAGCTCGTGTGAGAGGCTTTCAGTCACGAGATGTTTCTGTGCAGGGGAAAGGTGGACTAACCGGGAGAAGCGGGGATCCAGGAGGGCCGCTTTATTGAGGAGATGCCACTCGCCGCTGTCTTCTTCATAGCGCATTTTTACAGTTCGAATGGAGAATTACACTTCGAATTCGAACTTTTCACCCCACCTTCGAACGAATATTCGAACTTCGAATAAAAAGTGACAGCCCTAATTGCTATACATTAGGGCTGCCGCGATTAGTCGATGTGGTCGACGAAGTCGACGGTAAAAATGCGTCGGCATCAATAATTTAAGTCGATGCATCTTTTTTTTAATTTTATGAATTCACCTTCAGTAAATTCATAAAATGAATTTACTTCACTTTAGTTAAAATGAATTTACTTCACCCTTTAGTTCACGCTTCAGTTCAGTATAACGAATGTGCGTCTTCCGTATCACTACGTGCTGCGTGCCTGACGTCAGTCTTTTTTGGCACCAGTCATTGGTCGCCTTCAGTCAACGCTTCAGTTTTTAAAAAAGTCATGGCGGCAGCAGCAGTCGAGTCCGACTTGGTGGGGAAAGAGACGGCGTCAAGACCAAAGGCGTCAAAAGTATGGGAGTTTTTTAAACTAGCGCCTAACAAAAGGGTGGTTTGTGCACTCTGCAAAGTGTCGATGGCGTATCATAGCAGCACCACCGCTATGCACGAACACCTCAAAAGAAAGCATACAGGCGCCGTTGTGGACGATGGACCGCCAGAAAAGCCACCGTAAGTATTGTCTATTCATGTTTATTAAATTGCCGTAAGTTTAAATATCTTTTGTCATTGTAGCTGCTAAATACACGCATTATTTAAGCCATAAAGTTGTCTACCTGCGACCTTAGAATTTTCATTGAATACGTTTTTACGTTTAAAATAACAGAAAATGTGTAGGCTAGATCTGGGCTTATTCTACGTTGATTGACGGTGCCAGTGTTTGTTCGTGCTTGTTGAGAATGTACCGTATCGAAATATTTTATTTCTGACATTATTTGAAGTTCATTTGTGAGGGGGATGCCTTTAATACAATAGATAACATTTGAATAATTGTGATCAATAAAGTTAAAAGGTGTAAGTCAAAGGAACATAGGAAATATTACTGTCTTCATTATTACATGTTAAATGTTAAATAATTATGATGCATTTGTTTTTCTCCTCTCTTTCGCTCTTGCTCTCAGGAAAAGGCAAAGCAACATGAACGAATTCCTGCAAAAGAAGGATTGCTCACCAACATTTGCAGCTGCTCTTACTGACAGTGTTCTCAACATGATTATCAAAGACATGAGACCCCTGTCAATGGTGGAAGATGAGGGTTTCCGTGCTATGATTAACACTTTCCAACCAGGCTACTGTCTCCCTAAAAGAACATGCTTCACCAACATGATGGAGAGGAGATATGAGGATGAATTCCTGAAAGTCAAACTTGCCCTCTCGTCATCCAGTTCCATGGTCAGTCTAACAACAGATGCATGGACAAGTATTGCCACGGAGGCATACTTGGGCATAACGTGCCATTATATCAACAATGACTGGGAACTCATAAGCTATAGTTTGACTACTATGCCTCTTGAAGAGCGACACACTGCAGTGAATATTGCATCCTGGATTGAGACGGCAATTGAGAGGTTTGGGATTCCTACAAGCAGGATCAAAGCTGTGGTGCATGACAATGCAGCTAATGTTGTAGCAGCCCTCAAGTTGTTGGAAGAGAGGCATGGGATATCTTCAATCCGCTGTGCTGGCCACACATTGCAACTAGTGGTGAATCAAGCACTGAAGAATCCACAAATTAACAGAGCAATTGGAGCGGCAAGATGCTTGGTGGAACATTTCAAAAAGAGTGAAATGGCCAGTTCCAAGCTGAAAACGAAACAAAAACAAATGGGCAAACCTGAACACAAGCTGATTCAAGACGTTAGTGTAAGATGGAACAGCTCGTACTACATGATCAGCCGCCTGCTAGAGCAGAGGTGGCCTGTTACAGCAACTCTGTCAGACCCAGAGGTTACACACAGAGCAAAACATTTCCTTGACCTCAAAGCTGAACAGTGGAGCCTGCTGGAAGAGCTAGAACAAGCTCTCAAGCCATTTGAGTGTGCAACTGTTTACCTTAGTGGGGGGTCATATGTGACCCTCTCCTCTCTACCTGCACTCATTAAAGGACTGCTGAAGTCTACACAGAATGCAGCCTTTGACAACACCCATGTGCTGGCATTTCAGGCTGTTGCAGCGAACGAAATCTCAACAAGATGGGAGGTTGAGATGGCCTACAAAGATGCTGGTACAAACACCACTGTAATCGCAGCTGCCTTGGATCCCAGGTTTTGCAGACTGAAGTTCCTGTCCCCAGATGAAAGCCTGCAACTGCAGTTGAAAGTGCAAGCCCTTGCACTAGAAGCAAAGAGGAGGGTGATGGAGAGTCAGAAACCACAGCATACCATAGATGGCCAAACATCAGCAGGTGTTACAGAGAAGAGGTCTGTGTCTTTGCTGGACACATTGCTTGGGTCGGACTCTGAGGAAACATCCAGCCAGAATGACAGTGGGGACGAGGCAGATGTCATCAGTCATTCTGTGAGAGAAGAGATTCTCAAGTATTTTGGGGAACAGCCTCTGCCTAAAAGTTCAGATCCTCTGCAGTGGTGGAAAACAAATGAGGCAAGGTTTCCCTCTCTGGCTGTTCTGGCAAAGTCATATTTGGGTGTACCTGCAACATCAACCCCTTCAGAACTTCTTTTCTCCATAGCTGGTGACATAGCTTCCAAGAAAAGAGCTAGCCTGAGCCCAGAACATGTGGACATGTTGACGTTCTTACACTACAATACACATGTCTAACTGACATGATATTGATTAATATTTGAGTTGCATTTTGAGCTGGACACTTACACTTACTTTAAAAATGTTGCACTTTTACTTTAATAAGGAGTTTAATAGAAATAATAGAAAGGAGTTTAATAGCAAGAAAATGTATTTTGGAGTTGCAATACTGACTTATAACAAGTCCTTTTTTTATTTTTTTATATCATGTTGGGAGTTCCTAGTTTAAACCTGCAGTTTTGCACTTTAATATGTCAGTCTTTGTTTACATTTTGTTTTGTGCTGCATTATGTTAAAATAAAAAGAATTAACTGAGCTGAAATGGTGAATTATTTTTTTTTTTGGGAGGAAAATTAATCGTTTAGATTAATCGACTAATCGATAAAATAGTCTATAGATTAATCGATAGAAAAATAGTCGTTAGTGGCAGCCCTACTATACATACAGACACAGGTGGTGCTGCTGTACACATCACTGCTTCTTTCGTGTGTGTGTGTGTGTGTGTGTGTGTGTGTGTGTGTGTGTGTGTGTGTGTGTGTGTGTGTGTGTGTGTGTGTGTGTGTGTGTGTGTGTGTGTGTGTGTGTCAGGCCTGTCCTTTGTGGCTCCAGCCTTCATGAGGAGAGAGAAGCCCGGCCAGGTGAGAGTCTGCTCACCTGAAGAGACGGACTCTGAGGAGGAGCAGCTCTGGACCTCTGGATTGACCGGTACAAAGACATTTACAAGACATTTCTGGAAGGGGTAATGTGCAGTGAACATTATCCCTTTCAAAGCCCTGAAGATACATTAGCCTGCATATACTGCTTAATCATTTGACCAAAGATATAGCAACAAAAAGGGGTTTTATTGATTTAAAGGGATTTTATTGCATCTGAAAAAAGGAAAACCTGTAATAAGCAATTTTAATAATAGGTTGTACCTCATAGTAAATTAGCAGGTTATATTACCCATTTTAGTCAGTTAGTTGAAGTGAGTCGTTTATATACTACTTTATAGTCAGTAGGGTTTTGACTCCGAACTTCGTTATTCGAATATAATTCGAATATCAAAAAATAAATCAAAATTCGAACAAATATTAGGCAGCCCTTAATATTCGAGCCTGTAATGGGCAGGCCAAGAGGGAGAGACGTCGGAGAACCCGACGCAGTCTATTCATAATGTTGCAACGACCACGGAAGAGGCAGTGAATGAAGTATTGATTAGACAGCGATTTATTAGAAACCTAATAAACCGTTGGAACACGCAAGACCGGTAACCATAGCATCGCCGGTAAACAAACCTCGCAAAGCCCAATCCAGGGCTGAATCCGAATACTCATACTTATAGTATGCAATTTCTAGTACGCCACAAATATAGCGCGTCCGAAGGCTCAGTACGCATTGTGTAGTACGAAAAAAGTTTCAGAATGCGTACTACCGCCACAGTATACAACGGTAGGTCACTACACTATCCCACAATGCAACCGGAATCTGGTAACGAACGAAGAAGAGATGGCTGCCAACAGCGGCTTAGAAAGACATCGTAGAAAGCGGCGAAAAAAAGAGTCATTAAAAAGAGTAAAAAAGTAAAGTAAGTACTTAAGTCAAAAGAGACATTTTTAATTTAATAGCAACGATGACAAGACGGAAAACAGGTAACTTATCAAGGTAATCTTGCCGGCATCTGAGGGGAGATACGTCATCTCCAAACATCCGGTGGAGTTTCGGCGGTGTTCGGAAGCGTTCAGAGGCGTTCTACGCATAGTTGTAGACCGAAATAGTATGTACTAAGTATTCGGATTCAGCCCAGGTCTTACTGAAGGCATTTAATGGTCAAAATATTATTAATAAATATTCAAATATATTTGAATATTAATAAACAAACGAACTTCGAATATGATTTTTGGGCAAAAGTCAAAGCCCTAATAGTCAGTTAGTAGGAGTTAGTAGCAGACATCCTTACTTATAGTTAGTCAGATATAGTATGTAAGTTAGGTTTTATACTTCATTGGTTGTTAGTAGCTTATACTACCTTTTTAGTCAGTTAGTAGTGAGTAGGATACTTCCTTACTTAGAGTCAGTAAGTAGTTATTTGGTTAAATATTAATTTATCGTAAGTCAGAAAGTTAAATACTACATTATAGTAAGTTAATAGTAATAGGTTTTATACTGCCTCGGTTGTTAATAGCTTCTAAGCTACCTTTAAGTCAGTTAGTCATAGATAGATAGATAGATAGATAGATAGATAGATAGATAGATAGATAGATAGATAGATAGATAGATAGATAGATAGATAGATAGATAGATAGATAGATAAATACTTTAATAATCCCAGAGGGAAATTATTTTTGTCACGAACTCCAGATATACATTCACATAGTTAATATAGTACATCCTTACATATGGTCTGTTTGTTGTAGTTAATAGGTCACATCCTAACTCATATAGTCAGTTGGTAATAGTTAGCAGGTTACATCCTAACCTAAAGCCAGTTATGTCAGCAGGTGCTCGAGTGTGGAAGCCACCAACAGTCAGACAGGGGTCTCTACAACAGCCCAGTACGTCAGATGCAGTTTCTGTACAGGTATAAAACGGCACACATCACCTTCAGCAGCCTTACCATGTCCTGTCCTCTATGGTACGAGACCTGCTTCATGTCCGTGTGACAGCAGACTCATGGATTAAGGGTATTAATTACACCAGCACGATGTATAACCTTAGACGTATTGTTGCTAGGAGGTAAGGTGTGTCCTACCCACATTAATAAAACAGGGAGTACTCCTAACTAGAGGTTCTGTCTGTCAGAGTCTCTCAGGGCGGGGCTGGAGTGACCAGGAGGTCTCTGGAGGGCCCACTCCTTCTCATCCAGAGATCGACCCCCCCGGAGGAGGAGTAGAGAGGGGCTCTGCAGTCCAGGAGGAGGTCTCATTGGGTTAGCTCTGATCCCACCACTGCTTCCCTGCAATAACACCTTGTTGTGCACGTATAGTCTGTAACTGTGTGTGTGTGTGTGTGTGTGTGTGTGTGTGTGTGTGTGTGTGTGTGTGTGTGTGTGTGTGTGTGTGTGTGTGTGTGTGTGTGTGTGTGTGTGTGTGTGTGTGTGTGTGTGTGTGAATCAGTTCTCCATGAACATATGAAGGGCTCAAGTGTTTATTCAAGAGAGACGAACCTGAGAAATGTTCTCAGAGTTAACTACCAAGAACCGGAAGTACCTAAGGATGATGACTACTTCTGTAAGAGCTCTCTCTCTCTCTCTCTCTCTCACTCACTCACTCACTCACTCACTCACTCACTCACTCACTCACTCACTCACTCACTCACTCACTCACTCACTCACTCACTCACTCACTCACTCACTCACTCACTCACTCACTCACTCACTCACTCACTCACTCACTCACTCACTCACTCACTCACTCACTCACTCACTCACTCACTCACTCACTCACTCACTCACTCACACACACACACAAACCAATTTTTAATCTTCCTGTTTCTGTCTATTTAATATAGATTCGTAGCTGAAGCTCTTTTGGACGTAATAAATAAATGAACTCTCTCCAGTCTGTGATGAGTGTAGGACTATCTTCCTCGAAGAGTGCGAGGTCCACGGTCCTATCGTCTTCATGGCTGATCGCCCCGTTGCTGTCAGAGAGAAAGACAGAGCCAAGAAGACGCTGCCCGCTGGGTTTGAGGTATATGTCGTACTTTAACACAACAAAGTTCTCCCCGTCCAATGAGACAGTATAACATTCATTGTTTAATACATTTCCCAGCTAATGTATATAAAAACACTAATGTGAACAGTTATATTACCAAAGCAGATGGATATACTGTATCTCTCCCCCAATGGTTCTTCTTCCTGAATCGTGCTTTCCGTCTATCTCTCCCTCTCTCCCCCCATTTCCCTCTATCTGCCTCTCTTTGTGACTCCCTCTCTGAACTCCCCCCCTGTCCCAACCCCCTCTTTCCTTTCCTCCCTCCCTCTTCCTGTCTAAATATCTCTTTCTCACTTGTTTCCCAACTACACATCTCCATTTATTTCTTATCATATCTTATCTTCCTCTCCCCCCCTCCATCTCACCACCTCTCTTCCTCTCTCCATTCCTCTCACCTCTCTTTGTCTCTCCCTGCCTCATTCTCTCTACATCTCTCTTCTCCATGTGTCTCCATCTCGCTCTCCTCTACCTCTCTTGTATTCTATCTCTCCTCCCTCCTCCACCCCTCCCTCCCTCCCTCTATGTATTCCTCTCACTCTACGACTCTCCTCCTCTCTCCGTCTCTGTCTCATGTGGGGTAGATCAGAGATTCTGGGATCCCTGGGGCCGGTCTAGGGGTGTTTTACTGTGGAGACGGTGGCCTTCCCATTGGAACACACTTTGGACCCTACGAAGGACACAGGACAGATGAAGAGGGAGCCCTGGAGAGTGGATACTCCTGGGAGGTCAGTGTGTTTGTATTCATTTATTTTGATCTAGTCTTGTGTTTGTGCTTGTGTGTTTATTGGATGGCATAGAGTCTGATTAACACATTTCTCCAGATCTACAAGAGCAGACACAATGATTACATTGATGCAAAGAGAGAGACACTTTCTAACTGGATGAGGTAGGACCCTATTCACCTTTATACCATCTACTGCATGAATAATGTTCACAATTTTCTTACTTACATTACTTTATTGGTAACATTTATATTTCTCCATGTCTGTTATCTGATTAGATTCACAATATTTTCTGTGTTGCTATGACATGTGCAGAAGATAGACTGTAAAGGTGTGTTGACGTACCTGTCTGTGTGTTAGGTACGTCAATTGTGCTCGTAATGAAGAGGAACAGAACCTAATAGCGTTTCAGCACAAAGGAGGAATTCCTTATCGCACCTGTGGCCTCGTGACTTCAGGAGCAGAGCTCTTGGTCTGGTATGGGGACGAATACGCCAGACATCTGGGAATCGGATTTGATCGACTGTGGAACAACAAGAGCTCTACTAAAGGTCTGCCTTCAAGTCTGTCTTTCTGTCAGGGTTTGGTTTCTATGCGGCACTTCATGACCACATCTCTCATTTTAATTCAAAAGAGCTTGGACAATAAACATCTACATTAACAAAGCAGGTCAGAAATTATACAGGAAATAGTAAAGTTTTAACATAAATTTAAACATAATAAACAAAAGATGACAACATAATAGAAAAATATTCTTACTTGGAAAAATGTCTAAATATACAGTACATGGAGGTTTCAAAAAAACGATACAAGTATACTAATTCAGGTATGCTTGATTAGGCTGATTAGGCTGTGCAGCCTTATCAAGCCCCAAAGCCTAAACCACCTGACTCTGGCCAGGTGAGGCTGCTTAAACCAGCCATCAGCAGCACTCTCAAAAATAAAATAAATATGACACTCTTTCTCCTAGGAGGGAAATCCCAGCTGACACCAGCACAGGCTTTCCCCTGTCCCGAGTGTCCGTACTCCTACACGTCTCAGATCTTCCTCCACAAACACATGAAGAGGAGCCATGGCGACCTGTACGGCCGACTGCTGAGGAGTGGAGAAATCAAGGTGGAGCCTAGTCTCCTCCCATACGTCGCAGCCTCCTATCAAGAACCAATCGGAGCCTCCCCGGGAACCGTCCAAAGCACGAGCCAGATTCCAGCAGAAGGAGCCGGACGCCACAGATGTGAGAAGTGCAGTAAAACCTTTAGTCGCTCTGATAGTCTGAAGAGACACCAGCGCATCCACACGGGAGAGAAACCATACCACTGTAAACAGTGTGGGAAAACATTTAGACAATCTAGTGATCTGACGGTACACCAGCGCATCCATACAGGAGAGAAACCATACCACTGTAAACAGTGTGGGAAAACATTTAGTCTGTCTGATGATCTGAAGAAACACCAGCGCATCCACACAGGAGAGAAACCATACCACTGTAAACAGTGTGGGAAAACGTTTAGTCTGTCTGATGATCTGAAGAAACACCAGCGCATCCACACAGGAGAGAAACCATACCACTGTAAACAGTGTGGGAAAACGTTTAGTCAGTCAGGTGATCTGGAGAGACACCAGCGCATCCATACAGGAGAGAAACCATACCACTGTAAACAGTGTGGGAAAACATTTAGTCACCCTGGTGATCTGAAGAATCACCAGCGCATCCACACGGGAGAGAAACCATACCACTGTCAGAAGTGTGGGAAAACATTTAGTCGATCTGGGGCCCGTTTCAGAAAGCAGGTTTAGTGAAAACTCTGAGTTAGTTAACCCTGAGATGAGGGAAACTCTGGTTTTTCAGTTTCACAAAGCCAGTTCAGCTTTACTCCGAGTCAGTTACCCTGGCAACATACTCCGTGAACCTAACCTGCTCGCTGGCAGGTTATCTTCAACTAACCCCGAGTTTCTCCTGCCCTTAAGTTGAACCCTGCAGACTGAAGGCAGTGGCAGACATGGCGTGTCCTTTTATTGAAGAGCCAGTTGATGTCGAGGCGCAGATACTTGGATGTTTTATCATTCCCTGATGAGTAGCTCCCTGTTTGAGCGTTTCCGTTTATCTGCATCATCAATAATTTATATAAACAATATTCTCAGCCCTCACATCGCTCACATGACACATCGTGGACACGCTCAGTCCCGAGCAAATTCTTTGTATTGCACTTCGTTTTTTTGCCAACGGCAGTTTTTTGTATAACGTCGGTGATGCAGAGCATGTGTCCAAGGCAACTGTCTGTCGGGCTGTCCGAAATGTGACACTTGCACTGAAACGGCTACTATGCACGTTTGTAGTGTTCCCAAGTCACAGACCCACCAGACTTCTCAAAGAAGAGTTCCACAGAATTGCAGGTATCAGTCTAAGCAGTAATTCATTTATGTCATAAAGCTTTGAGACTTGAAGCACTAATCAGTCAATTTGATATATTTTAGGGTTTCCAGGTGTGATTGGCTGCATAGATGGCACTCACATTCCTATCATAGCTCCTTCAATAAATGAAGGAGATTATGTGAATAGGAAATCTGTCCACAGCATTAATGTACAGGTAGGCCTAAATAGTAGCCTTTAACATTCCAAATGAAATATGCTTCACTATACAGCTAATTACTGTTCTCCACTGTGAAGATCATATGTGACGCAGCCCACATGGTAAATAATGTGGAAGCGAAGTGGCCTGGGTCTGTGTATGACTCACGAATGTTTCGTGAGTCTACACTGAGTGCCAGATTTGCCCATGGTGAGTTTATATATATAGTTTATATATCCAGTATATAGTTGTATCCTATGATCAATATTTTGTTTCCTCCTATTACAACTGAAACAATGAAGTGTATCTTGTATAATCATAGGAGAGTTTGATGGTTATTTACTCGGAGACAGAGGGTACCCCTGCCATCGCTATCTGCTGACCCCTTACCCTGACCCTGACCCTTGCCCACAGCAACACTACAACTTGGCTCACTGCAGGACACGAGCCAGAGTGGAGATGACCATCGGCATACTCAAGGCCCGGTTCCAGTGCCTTCGTAGGCTCAGGGTCACCCCGGAAAGGGCTTGTGACATTATAGTGGCATGTTTGGTTCTCCACAACATTGCCACTATTAGAGGAGAACAATGTCCTACTCTTTCCCCCAATGATCCAGATAATAATCCTGACCCCCCTGCTGATGCACAAGATGAAAGAGCTGTTAGAGACATGATATGCTTCAATCATTTCTAACTGACTCTGCCTTTTTTCTGATGGCTATAATGGAGGTCAAATTTTAAGATAACCAGAAAACACAAATTTGGAGACTTGTATGTATAAAAGGCATTTAGGTGTTGCTTTCATATAGACAATTTTAAATACTGGCAGTGTTGGGATTTCTCTTTGTTTAGCAGATTTCCCTAATTACTTAAATATATCTATCACATGTTGAATTCAGCCACTAAATGCTGTTTAATGAGGGCAGGCTAAACAACATCACAATTGCTTGTACTTAAATTATACCTTATCTGTTTGAACTACATTTTTATATTTCATTTTTAGTTGCAGCCAAGTCCGTTTGGGGCCTGTTGGGTTGCACCTGTGCGCACAAACACACATATGGAATATAATTGTTGAATAAGTGGAACATTCAAGAGAAAACATTTTCTTTTTCTCAAATACTCTGACTCGGTCAGCTATTTTTTTCCACGCGAGCTCCCGCTTTTTGGCTGCTGCCATAGTATTGCTTTTTAGTAAAAAGATATGCTCGCTTTCTGCATATGCAGTCATTAAGATTTGCAACTCCGCTGGGGAGAAGTAGGAGGATCGAGGCTTGTTAGTACTTGTTGCCATGGTGAATCATGTTATCTGTGTTCCATTGATGAGGGCTTTTTATATCCTCATGCACGAGCTTCACTCAGAGTTACCTTGACTCAGAGTTGATTGAACTAAGCGTTATCACCTGTTCTGAAACCGAAAATTCAGAGTTTTACAGCTCAGAGTTGGTCAACCTAGAGTTAAGGTTTTAACTTAGAGTTTGTTGAACCTGCTTTCTGAAACGGGCCCCTGGTCATCTCAAGAGACACCAACAACTTCACAGAGGAGTCTCCACCCAAACAACCATGTGAAGAAACTAAATGGTTCCCAGACATCTGTTATTCAAATCGAATCAAACATGGTTCTTGCTGTTATATGTTAAAAGGGCACATGAACGGTTAATTGTTTATCTTATCAACTTTATGTATTTATTTATATTCATGTCTATGAGTGAAGGGTTTTACCCAAAAAATGTTCAGAAAAAAAAAAGTTTGAGAGAGATAATGTTATTATCTGAATTATTTAACTTCCATTTGTCATCAGTAAGGTATCTTATATCTGACGTCATTGTTATATTTACTACATTTGTATGTATTTATTTATTTATCCTGTAGAAATTCAAATAAAATCGGATATGCAGTGCTGAGAAGACTGGTTTTGTCTGGATAGAATAGAAGCAGTCCAACATGTTGGTGAATTATATTTGATACGCTGTTATGTATAACGTAGGATGCAACGGATGAGCTGAGGTCCCGTTACTGACCACCAGAGGGAACCACAGCACCACGAAGATGTTCCCCTTCCCCGGATTCAGTGACATTTTGAATTAATTATTGATAATTATGCTTCAATCTTCCAATAATAATTGATGCACCGAAATGAAAATTTGTGGCCTAAACCGAAACCGAAAAATAATTAATCGCTTGGCCGAATACCGAAACCGAAACCGAAAATGACGGTTCCGTTTAAAGTTGTCAAAACACTATTTTTAAATATTGCTTAAATCTACTGCTTACAATAAATGTTTAGACATGTTTTTCAAGGAAAAATGTTTATTTCAAATCTTCAAATGTTGGAGAACTGATATCAGTTTCATTAATGCCCTTCAATTCATTCTGTTTTTTTTTATACATATATATATATATATATATATACACACACACATATATATATATATATACACACATATAGGCCTATATACACATATATATATATATATATATATATATATATACATATATATATACACACATATATATATATCTATACATATATACACACATACATATATGCACACACAAATATATATATATATATATATATATATATATATATTTAAGCAATAGATCCCGCCAGGCTGTGGTATGTGCTCATTATACCACTGTTAAGGGGCGTTGTCCGGCCCCGACGCGCAGCGGAGGGCCGGCGACCCCCTTCACAGTGGTATAATGAGCACATGCCACTGACTGAAGTGATCTATTGCTTTTATACAACGGTTACTGTTATGGCGAAACGAAAGTCATAGACACACTACACTTAAAGAATTGTTAAAGAATACAAAAAAGTAGTCCCTCCTGGCTGCCGCTATGCATCGACGGTCGCTATGCAACACACTTTAGCGTCCCTCCGAGAGAAGGCTCCGATAGAGCGGTTCGCCGGCAATTTATCCTATGGAGCAGTTCAAGGTCGAAGGGTATATTTCCCCGCTGGTGAATCCCCTCCTCCATGGTCAAGCTAAATCTCGGTGTGATAAAGTTTCTTACGATACTTTGTAACGGTTTCCTCTTCAAGGCGCGGAGTGATACTTTCACAAAATGATCGGGCGTCATAGCAGTTATGTATACGCTCTTTATACAACAGTTGGGAACCAATCAGATCGCTGGATTTAGGTCCCCCATTGTATAAATATATATATATATATATATATAGAGTCCCCCCCGAGCGACCGGCGCAGTCCCCCCACGTCCCCCCACGTCCCAGCGCTCTATTCAAGGTAACCTAACTTAACAGCTCCAAAAGGTGTCTTTAACGGGGGGGGGGGGGGGGGTGGGGTTTAACGCGCGTATCACAGGCAGAGGCGACGTCGACTCATTACGTCGGTGACTGTGAGCGGGAATAACCAATGACTCCCTACTATTAACTACCACATGTAGACGTGTGCACGGACGCAGGCCCGCACCAGGCCTGATCTAATAACGCGTCGGGCTGATCCGATTTGCTGTTGGCCTGAACTCAGCACTGGCATGCAGTGTTATAAGCAAAAGGTCTGGAGGTCTGGAGGTCCCGCGGAAACACACCGCGGCGGCTGCTCCCTCTGCTGACAGGTTGAGGCAGCGCTCATTCACTAGCTTACGAACGTTAGATTAAACATTCCCGCGGTTCATGGCGAGATAAACAAAACAACTCACAACCTATAAAAAGCTAGAGGGGGTGGCGTAATTGTTACATTTTACTATTTTGAGATCGTATAGGTGGCCTGTGCTCCTTGCTTGTGTAATCAGACAAGATTGTATAATTTTGCGTCACCACCACTTTCGGCCTCCGATTCGGCCACTCTTTGGCTTTCGGCCAAAAGCCGAATGTGTCTTTTTTTGCGTTTTCGGCCGAATTTTTTCGGTTGCCAAATTTTCGGTGCACCTCTACTATTCACCTTCCTTCAATGGAAGTGAGAAAAAAAGGATGTCTGGTTTAAACCGTTGAAGAGGCCTGTGATTTGGTAGGCTAATACAGTGAACAAATGATAGATATATCAACCAGTGGCGGTGGGTCAATAGAGGGCGCTAGGGCGCCGCCCCTCCGTGAAATAATCATTTCAATATATCTGCCAACTATCAATCAACTTTTATCAACACGAAATTAATCAACAAAAATACATAGCGTTTATCCTCGTTTAATTGTGTGATATACTTGTCACCATAGACATCTTATAGATAGACGGAGCATTGGCTGCTGGGACGCGAGAAATACGGCCGCCATCTTGGAGTGGTCAACCGGGAGCAGCAACAGCAGCAGAAACAGGATGCCGGGCTGTTGTTCAGCGTATTCCTGCTCAAATCGGCGGACAATCCATAATAGGAATCGGGGGATTACTTTTCACATGCATGATTTAACATTACCGTACTATTGGTATAATTAGTATTGAAAAATAAAACACGCCAAACCATGTGGCCTTGATCATAGCTACACGTATGACAAAAAACCGCATGAAAATCAGTGGTATTCAGTGAGGTATGATTAATTAAATGCGCTGACAGTTCATTGCTCCAGCCAAACGGATTACACTGAGTGGAGCGGATGCCCACTCCAAGATGGCGGCCCCGCGTCTCGTCAGCGCCAGTAGGCGGTAGCATTCGATGCTCCGTCTATCATATAAGATGTCTATGCTTGTCACTGCCAGCAACCATTTAAATGCGTCAGAACGTCAATGATTTGGGCTAGGCTAGTTATTGGTAATTCGAAATAAAGCCCTCCTCCAAGTCAGGGGCGCCGGCCACGTTGAAGTCAATCTAAACTAGCTAACTTTGCTGTCTATCAAGTGTGACCGGCTGAATCTGCGTTGTGTTTCTTTTTTTTAATGAATGACGTGACCCACGATCTGTCCGGACTCGGGCACTCCGACGTCCATTTATTCGTTGCTGAATCTCTTCCCAAGGGTATCGGAACAAAAAGGGCGACTACATACAATATTATAACAAAAATTGTTGAAATAAAAGAAATAAAAGACATACCTGAATACACACATGTACAAATAGCTTCCTCTTAGCACTTACTCCAACTCCTCTCTTCCCAAGGGTATCGGATCAAAGGGCGACTACATACTATATTATAACAACATTTTTTGAAATAAAAGACATACCTGAATACACACATGTACAAATAGCTTCCTCTTAGCACTTGTGCCCTTACTCCAACTCCTCTACGAAACGCACAGGGGGGGAAGGGGAACTAGCATGACTACACGAGGGTCAGGTGCATGCTAGGACATCGCAACAAAACACAAAGTTCCCCAAAACACTGAAATCTATCTAATAACTATGGATAGATATATACCCCAGACTTCCAATTAAACAATGTATAATCAAAATAACTAATATAAATAATGATAAACTATAAGATGGTCAAAGATTTGATCACAAAATAAATGTACACACCTCTTCCCAAGGGTATCGGAACAAAGGGAAGAGGGCAGGGGGCGCGGGAAACTTATGGGGTTCTCTGGAATGTGGGCGGGAGTACAGAAGGAGGTGGAGCCAAAACAAAGAACAAAATCAAATAGAGCATAAGGCGGCATGGAAAGCTAAACTTCAGGTAATAGAAAGAAAAACAAAGGCAATTGTGTAATTATAATTTAAAAGATATAACAACCCTGTTACATGCATACAAATAATTAAACTAGCTGAAAACAGGGTGATGGTTTAAGGTACAGTCCAGATGAAAGCTCAATCAGTTTAACAAAAAGCGTTTCCCTTTCTTTGTGGTTTGATATAGAGAAGATTCATCCACTGCAACACACGCAAGAGGCAAGAAATACATGGTGTACGAGAGCTGCATCATGGAGTTGTTTAATGCATGTCCAGTCTGCACGAGGGCATGTGAAGTTACAACCCAAAGGCTGGGGACATTCCTGTCTGTGAAGCAGCAGTGCCCCCATTGCACACTCGGAAGACGCTGGAATAGCCAGCCTATCCTTGGGAGCACGCCAGCTGGAAATCTGCACCTTTCTGCCGCTGTGTACCTGAGTGGTGCATCTTTCCTAAAAATTGAAAAGGTAAATGATGAGGAACTGTAAATGTGTGACTGTGAATTGCTTCAATATAGATCTAATTACATGTATTATTTATCCCCCCACACCAAAAGGTCTTCAAGGAAATGAAGCTAGTTGTTTCGGTATGAAACATTTCGCCGCCATGCCAAAAGTTTCATTGAACCAGCAGTTATTCACCAGTGGAAAGTCCTAAATGATTTGAATCTGCAGCGGCTAAGTCAGGAGGAAATAGTGATACTTGGTGGTGACATGAGAGCTGACTCTCCAGGTATTGATACCTAACTGAAATAGTGCATTTTATACAGGTGTTCAATATTGTTTGAAGTTAAAAGAAGTGACCTAAATAAAGTCAGACATAATACCAAAGTATTGGAGGGTGATTACTACACTAATTTCCCTATTTGAACAAAAATAGGTCACTGCAAAGTATGGGAGTTACACAATGATGGATCTCCATACTAACACCATTGTGGACATTCAGTTGGTCCAGGTGAGTTGTCAAAAAGGATATTGTAAAGGGGTTATTGGTTGTAATTTCAAAGTCTAACATGCATATTCTATTAATATATATTTTTTCTGTGTTAACAGAGCAACGAAGTTGGTGGTAGCACCCATATGGAGAAGGAGGGACTGAAGAGGAGTCTAGCCTTACTGGAGTCGCGTGGCGTCCACCTTGACTGCATTGTCACTGATCGTCATCCTCAAGTACAGACGTTCCTCAGGGAGAGAAACATAACCCATTCCTACGATGTCTGGCACTTTGCAAAAGGTATGTTTCTCCAGCCTTTTCCTTTCTTTGATTTGTTAGTGATATCCTTTTGGTGAGAAGGACCTGATGTTTTGAAGCTTGCGTAAAGCTCCCATTTGGTGGTCCTTCATTTTAAAATTGTGACACTGAGTAAATGGTAAGAAATGCTTTGAAATTATCAAATGCTACAATCGAATAATCACTCAGTTTATGAGTATCTTAACTAAGTGGAAAGTACTTTGCTCTCATTGTAGGTATTTCAAAGAAGCTGTTGGCAATCAGTATGCAGAAAGACAGTGAGAAACTCAAGAAGTGGATGAAGAGCATCAACAACCACATATACTGGACTGCAGCAGGCTCAACCTCCGGGCCAGGGAGAATCGCAAAGTGGACCTCGATCCTGAACCATGTTCGAGATGTCCATGTACATGAAGATCCTCTTTACCCCAAGTGCGAGCATACGATCCGCCAGACAAGTGACCGGAGTAAATGGCTTCAAGCAGGTATTTCACCAATATAAAGGCTAAATGTCAAAACAGTGAACAGACAAATACAGTTATTTAGTGGCTTTCAGAAATTTACCAGAGGACATGGTTGTAGTATTCTTTACTGTATGGGTAATGGTTTTCTAATATCATATTTTCTTATTGTCTGCAGCAACTCCAACTTTCTCCAAGTTGGAGAAGTTGCTGACCAATAAAAGGGCGCTGAAGGATGTTGCAAAACTGAGCCCCCACCACCGAACTTCATCTTTGGAGGCTTTCCATGCGGTTATTCTTCGTTTTGCCCCCAAAAATGTTGTCTTTCCCTTTATTGGAATGCTGTGCAGGTTAAAGAAAGTTTGTTTACTAAATACTTTTTGGAATTGTAGCCTAAAATATCTGTCAATATTAACATGTTTTGTCTTGTACTTCCAGACTCTACCTGGCTGCTATGCATTCAAATCACAATGTGGACCGACCACAGGCCGAAACAAAGGAAGGAGTACCAATTTATAAAATCTCCTTTGCAAAGGCTAGGAAGGGAGAGTGCAGAGCTAAACCACAAAAAACACAGCAGACCTTTGGGTTCAAATCAATTCAAACGACACATATTTTGGATTTCTAAAATGTTTTTCGATACAGGTTACGTTGATGACATCATAGATGTCATTTTTGAGGAAGTCTTTCCCAACCCTACGCCACACAGAGGCCCTGTTGGAGATCCCTGTTCCAGAGCCCCTAACGGCACAGTATGAGAAGCCTAACAAGGAGGCGGTCCTCAGCAGCCTTGTGTCAAGGTTCAAACGGGGGGACGTTTAAAACCGACATAGTGGCCTTCCTCAGCAGGAAACTCGGAGGGGGACCACACAAGCTGGAATCACAACCCGGATACTGCGTCCCAGGAGGCCCCAGCACCAGCTTACAAAGGAACGATAGGAGAGATACCTGTAGCGACTGAACAATTGATTCAGAGATTAAGTCTTGCAGATTTATCATTGCTTTGTGTTATGAAAATAAATATTACTATGCTCCTATGGCTGGTTTGTTCTGTTACTATTTTAAGTTGTTTTTTTTAGCTCGGATATAAATACATCTTCACAAAATTAGGCACAAGATTGAGAACAACTTCATTTATTTTATTAAATTCTATAACAATGCACAACTTACTTGTGTATTCTTCTCAAATTTAGAGGACCATAGTCGGCTCTATATATTTGGCTGGCATTCTGAATAGAGTAAACATTTAGGCAGACCGGCTCCAATCCAGGATGGTCAACCATACACGTTAGCTGTAGTTCGACCTCCCGTAGTCTTCTAGTAACCTAATTAGAATTTGAAAGGGTAAGTTTTATTTTTAAGCATTATTTGTCAAATGAGACAAAATAGTTTCCATTTTAGTGGAGAGTGCTACCTGCGGTATCTCCATGCAGCAAATATTCTCCGCTTCTGTGGGCATGGTCGCACATTTTCCACAATGGCACCTATCCATAAAATAAAGGTAGATGTAATAATGGCAGAGGTCTGACTATAGTGGCTCTGGTTAGTGTCTATAGCTATACATATGACAGTGGACAAGCTGATGTTAGACGTAAATCTTCACGAGTAAATCATGGGTTACGTGTAACATGACTTCAATATAGGTTGAAATTCACCCATTAAATGAGCCAGTGACTTCTCTAAACTACAAAGATGACTGATATAGATGCTAATATAACGTTGTAACGATAGCAAATCAGCAACTTTAAAAGCCAACAACGTAGGCTAGCGTTAGCACATGATAACCGCATACATAAACAAACCAACTAAAGTACCGTATCCAGACACAATATTTTAAATTACCATTCAGAGACGTCCTGCTGTAGCCGCTGAGTACCAACTTCTTCAGGTGCTTCGTAATCCGGATCCGATTCTGGGTCAAACTGAAAGGCTTGAACGACTGGGTTTCTACGAGCCATTGCGATACAACCACCGTAAACAGAGCGCACGTGGCTGCAAGCTGCTCAGGGCCACACCCCCAACCTCCTCCTTGACACGCCCACCGAAACAGCGCATTTGGGGGAAGCTCAATGTGCGACTGGCTCGGAGTGGCTGTAACTCTGCACCACGGCTGAATTTCGGGAACGTCTTTGAATACTGTGTTAGTTGCCCACTAATACCTATATTAAAGAATACATAAAATAACATGTCATGGGACCTTTAATTCAGTGTCTTGATGGTGCATTGATAAGTTAGGAGGTTAACAGCTCAGGTTCGGATCCCCGCAAAAACACTTTCATTGTTTATTGGTCAACAGGGAAAAAACATGAGGGGTAACTGTCGTTTTTTATGTGCTATCATGAAATAAACATAAGGGGTAACACTGTCTATATTTATCCAATAAAACATAGGGGATGACTCTGTTGTTTTTCTTTGGTCGTCATGAAAAGAAATACAAGGGGTAACGCTGTCGTTTTTATCAAATGAAACATGAGGGGTAACACCTTCGTTTTTATCAAATGAAACATAAGGGGTAAAAATTTCCTTTTTCATTGGTCGTCATGAAAAAAACATATGGGGTAACACTGTCGATATTTATCCATTAAAACATAGGGGGTAACACTGTCGTTTTTATCAAATGAAACATGAGGGGTGACACTGTTGTTTTTTATAGGTCGTCAGGAAAAAAAACATAAGGGGTAACACTGTTGTTTTTTTATCGGTCGTCATGAATAAAAACATAAGGGGTAACACTGTTGTTTTTTATTGGTCGTCAGGAAAAAAAACATAAGGGGTAACACTGTTGTTTTTTTATCGGTCGTCATGAATAAAAACATAAGGGGTAACACCATACCTGCCAACATTTGACTAGCAAAATCCGGGAGATTTCGGCGGCGGGGGGCGGGGCCGGTGGTGGGGAGCAAGGATGACAGAGGTGGTTACAAATGTTGGTTTTAAGGGATGTTGTGCATATAAGTAGCTATTTATCGACAACATATTCATCATGTAGTCTTCAGTATATAAATAAATACACAATAACTGTATTCATTAACAAAAAACGTATTTTTTTATGTATCATTATGTATTCACAATGAATTAATTGACAATCACTTATTTATTAACTAACTATTACAATAACTTATAAAATTAATGACACAACAAAATCATTCTCATGAACATAACAGAAACAATTAGTGTTTCATGCACAAGTCTTAAAACTATTACTGTTTTGTTTATTAACCAAAAAAATGTTTTATGTATTATTATTTATGTATTCACAATCACTTATTAATTATTATAACAACTAACTTTTGCAATAACTTATTATCAATTCATTACATTGTATACAATAAAATAATTCATGAATAAATAAGCAAAATTAATTAAATTAAATAATTCATAAAAATCATCACAGAAACAGTTGATGTACATTGCAGAGGTCTTAAAACTACTGTTTAGTGTTATATATATAGTGGCTGACTTGGCTGCCCTAAGTGTTTTTTTTGATGGGGTGTACTTCGAGGCAGGCTTAGTGAAGTTGATTTTACATGATAAAAGAGCACACAAAGTGCTGTTATTTAAACTAGTACGATTTTCTGTTACAATTTTCTTAACCATACTGAAAGTCCTCTCTGAGGAGGCATTGCTGTGTGGGATGCACAGTAATGCCTTCATCAGTCTAGCCAGCTGACTGAAGCGCTTGTCTTTCCCTACAAGGCCCCAGAATCTGTCCACTCTCTGTTCCTGAGGTAACTCCTTGCTGTCTGCAACCTGGTAGTCTGTCAGTTCCTCTCTCAGCTGATCAGGATCAAGTCCCAGTTGAGGAAACAAGCACCCTAGCCTTGACACTAACACATTTTCAAACATCCTATTAGAAGGATTTCTTACAAAATGCTTAATGTACTTAATTATTGTACAAATCTTTGCTCAGTTAGGTGACTTAAAGTCTGACAGTGCTCAATACTTTTTTGTACAAAAACATTATCATTTGAATGTTAGGCAAATGATAAAACAAGAAAGTCAACCTGTTTCAGGAGAGAGGTCTAGGCGAGAGGCTGGGTCCAGCACATCCAGGTCTTGAAGCAAAGGAGAATCAAGGGGGAAGGCCTTGAGCATCTTCCTTATGGCTTCCACGTAGAAGTCCCTGACTGTCCTAAAAACACAATAGTGACAGGAGAACACAATATATTAACCAGGAATCCCAGAGAAATACAAATTAAGCATGAAGGCGTCATAACTGAAGCTATAACTTACTGATAGATTTTGGTCATTGTGACCGATGGTAGTTCCTCTTTCTCAAGGAATGCTCTGGCCTCAGCTCCAATGAAAAGATCTTCATTTTTCAGCTGGTGTTCCTGACCGAGTGACACCTCTCTGACTGGGATATTCGCTATGGCTCTGGCTGGGAGAATGTAGCCCAAATACCTCTTCACCAGTCTAGTCATCTCGTTGTGGAGTTTGTGTATCAGCACCCCCTCTCCCTTTTGGTAAAAAATGGGTAACATGGGTAAAAATGTAATGTGAAAAAACTATTTCATGTATATATAATGCTAGGTGTTCAACATTCATCCTACCTACCTGGAAGGCAGTGTTGAATGCAACCAATGGCTTGAGAGCAGCACTCAGAAAAAGAAAATCAAACTTCATCTCAGGATCATTGAGGTAGCCTGCCAGATCCCTAACTTTAACACTAGTCTCGTCCTCGTAGCTGTTAAAGTAGGCCTGAAGAGCAGGCCACTGATTTAACATTCTCAGAATGCACGTGTGGAGGCTGAGCCATCTTGTTGAACAGTATCTTAATAGCTTCAGTTTGTCTGTGTCGGTGAACTCCACAAACTCCTTGTAGAGTTCATTTCTCTTTGCGCTATACCCGGAAACACAAACAAACAAACAAATATGGACAATAGTAAGAAAAGTTCAAAATGTGATGATGAAATAGCCTAGTAAAGATAAACCATTACATGAAATACTCCAGGTAAAATTACCAAGAATAGGCTGTCAAACTTTTTTTTATTAACTCACCTTTTATCAAAGTGGGAGTATACCCCGACCAACAACTGTTCCACTGGGGCCTTCATGGCCTTGATGCCGCAGCCTGTGGCAAGTTGGGCGAGGTGGCAAACACAGCCCACATCCTGGATGTGAGGCTGCTTTGCTTTCAATTTTGTGATAACTGAATTGTGCCTTCCCTTCATAACATTGCAGTTATCCGAGTTGAAGGCCACCAGGTTATCCCATGTTATTCCTCTGGTTCTGTCATTAGACAAATGCATTTGTTGAAAACATAGGATGAAATTGAACATAGGAGGAAATTGAACTGAGCCTTAAGTGCATTAAACATCATTCCCTTGCTGAACTTTTAACTTTCAGTGACAATAAAGATGAATCTGATGTTATCTAAATCGGCAATAAACTTACGTTAAAGAGGTTGCCAGCTTCTCAAAAATGCTGTCTGCTGTTCCAACATTGCAGACTGGCAAATCAATAAATTTAGTGACCACCTCAAGACTATCTTCATCATATAGACGAGCCAAAATAACGAGCTCCTTCTCTTTCTGAAGTGTTGTTGATTCATCACACAGCAGACCAAATGGCTGGGTCTGGCAGGTGGCTGTCACCTCATCATTTAGCTCTGGGGCAATGGCACCTAAAAAAAAGAAATAAGTAACAGTGACTTTTCAATACTACTGTTTTGTTTTAATTATGCTGCTGCTTTGGGTCTATCGCTGCACCTGGCCCGTGGGTATTGCTGGGGACATTAGACTTTTCTACGTCAATCTAAATAGACTGAAGGTGGAATATGTGCGCGGGACGAGGGGGCGTGGCAGCAGCTGTTAGTGATCCACCCTGACAACGAGGGCGAGCCGGCCGTCACAAACATGGAAAGAAGGGGGCACGGGACTGTAAAATGTTTTAGGAGCCACTTACTTAACTGCCTAACGCCACTGACTAGGGCCCGTTGTTGTGACTACGTTACGCCACTGAACCAATAAATACAAGAAATACACCACAGTTTTATGGAAATTGTGAGAAAAAAAAAAATAACTTACCTTTTAGGAGTTGTGTTGTCTTCGTTCTCCCAGACGAATATTTTTTGGCAATTGTGGAGTCAGGGAACATCGATGCCACAGTTGCTGAATATTCGTCACAAAACGAAAACGAGAGGTTGTTTTTGGCAACCAACATTGCCATTTTCAGCTCAGCCTGGAGCACTTGTTCCTGCTCGGTTTGTCCCTTAGTGATGAAACCCGTTATCGCCTGAGTGCCCTTTTGTGCCCCGGCAGCACGGACATGTTTCAGGGACTTTAAATGTTGACGGACGTCATTTTTACCGCCGTGCCCTATATTAAAATCAACCCGACACGCTTTACAAAAAGCGTGACTATTGTCCAGGTGACTATTTGATATTGAATCATACTCTTTGGTCCATTCCGACTTAAAAGTACACATATATTTAATCTTCTTCGATGGTAGGCCTACACCCGCTTCTGCCATTTTCCGTCAACTTGAAATAACTGAAATATCAACTTTGCGCGGCAATAGTCTGCGCAGAATGATCAACTGCGCAATAGAATGTAGGTTGTCAGATAGAAAATAGTGTTTATTGTGTACATAATGCGTTGATCTGTCAAGGCTGACGGATCCCCATTCAAAGTGAATGACAGGAGACTCAAGACACTTCACAAATCCTCCGAGACTTATTTTTCAGTTACAATAATGGGGTTTTTACATTGTACAGTCTCTATTTCTCGGTAACTTTCTTAAAATATAAGCAAAGAAAAGTCAAACAAACAACTTTTGTATACAAATACAAAACTGCGCTCTTGAGAAGTGACCATAGACGTGATCTGATTGGCTACAGCCTGTTCTGTCGTATTTGCTGCAAATGCATTTGATTGGCTGACGCTTGCGTTGCCTCTCAAGCTTGCGTTTGATACATGATCTGGCAACTTTACAACATTCGACACACATTTTGATTTGATTATAAATAAAATAAGTTTGGACATCGTGAAATACGGGAGTTAACCGGGAGAAATTACAAAACGGGAGGGCGGCGGGAGATGGATCAGAAAACGGGAGAAACCCGGGAAAAACGGGAGAGTTGGCAGCTCAGGGTAACACTGTTGTCTTTGTCAATAAAATATAAGGGGATAGATAGATAGATAGATAGATAGATAGATAGATAGATAGATAGATAGATAGATAGATAGATAGATAGATAGATAGATAGATAGATAGATAGATAGATAGATAGATAGATAGATAAATACTTTAATAATACATAATGGGTAACGTTGTCATTAAAAAAACATTTGAAAAAAAAAAAGAATAGTTCTGGTCAAATAAAATATAAGGGGTAACACTGTTGTTTTTCATCAGTCATCATGGGAAAAAACATAAGGGGTAACACTGTCGTTTTTATCAAATGAAACGTAAAGGGTAACACTTTTTTATCTGTCGTCATGAAAAACCCATAAGGGGTAACATTGTCGAAATGTATTGAATAAAACATAGGGGGTAACATGGGTGTTGATTTCAGGAGGGACTTGTCCCCAGTTGATCTAGATAGAATGACCATCTCAAACTGTGTGTGTGTGTGTGTGTGTGTGTGTGTGTGTGTGTGTGTGTGTGTGTGTGTGTGTGTGTGTGTGTGTGTGTGTGTGTGTGTGTGTGTGTGTGTGTGTGTGTGTGTGTGTGTGTGTGTGTGTGTGTGTGTGTGTGTGTGTGTGTGCATTTATCTTTTGAGTTTTATACGTCACCATAATCACGAAACATTGACTGAGCGTCTCTCTCACCGTCTCTGACAGCAGACAGGGCCCCGAGAAAGGACCTGTCCCAGGTATTGGGGAACGTGAGGGTCCGGGTGAGCAGAGGGTTGAAACACATACCATCGCCCTGACGGATCAGGAGGAGGTGAAGCCTTTCAGGCCCTTCAGGACGGAACCCCTTCAGACACATTAAGATGGCCTGGGCCGAAACCAAAGCCGTCATCACCACCGACGCCCCCTGAACAACCCTGAACATCAAGATTTAGTCGTTGAGGCTGAGAAGGAGGGGGAAGCCACACAGAAGGCTGAGGGGAAGGGCCTCAGGCCTCGGTTGAAGAATGACACTCTCAAACTTGTGTTTGAGTATCAATAGAATTGATCAGAGACAAACTAATGACTAGTCTTTCTTGGCCCCACTGTGAGTGTTGATGCAAATGTTTGGGTATAAAACATGAATAGATTTGGAAACAGCTGATGGACTTGGGAGAACAAATTTCAAATGGTGACTTTGTAAACACGACTGTGTTATTGTCAACTTTTTGTATTAAAGTAATATTCTTATTTCAGTGGTTTCCATTTGAGTTATTAAAAGGCCTATTCGGTAGATTGCAATAAAAACAAATCCAGTTGCCTGCGACGACGAATCAACATCAGGTACCACCTCTGGCCGGTCGGAACCCGACGGGCCGCTGTGACATCACCGCCTCTATATAAGTCCCCGCTCCTCAGTCCAGTCCTCAGTGGTGATCAGAGCAACGACTGAGCTGCATATCAATTACCAGCGACAGCAACAAACTGAGAGATCCACTATGGTGAGGAAGAGACAGGAAGAGAGACAGGAGGGAGACCAGGAGACCCTGTGTGGGGACCCCTCGTCGCCCCCCGGAGAACAGCGTCCGGCACAGGTGAGGAAGGAGAGGACACCACGCCAACCGCACACGCACACTTTGAGTCTGCAGACGCACATTTGTATTCTGTAAAAACTTGTGGTTGTACATGATTATATTAAGTTGGGGTCCAACTGACTTTCTTTAAAGAAGTGCAGGCAACACACACCCACACACATACACTCACACACACACACACACACCCCCACACCCCCACACACACACACTCAAATACACACATACGATTGTACACATTTAATATCAGTGCTTTATAAAAAATATATATGATACATATGTATATGATCTATAAATACGTTTATGCATGTTTTTCTTGAACTTTTCTATTCGAAAAAACATCAAAATTATTGATTTATGCTTCAGCGGTTTGCCACGGAGCCCGGTCGGGTACAGCCCGAACAAACTACGTGGCACCCCCCCTCTCTTCATCCCATGGGCCCACCACCTGTGGGAAGACCCGTTGGGGTCGGGTGCGCAGCCACATGGGTGGCAGCGAAGGTCAGGGGTCTCGACGGACCAGACCCGGGCGGCAGAAGCTGGCTCTGGGGACGTGGAACGTCACCTCGCTGTGGGGAAAGGAACCGGAGCTTGTGAGGGAGGTGGAGCGCTATCAGTTAGATCTGGTGGGGCTTACCTCCACGCACAGTCTCAGCTCTGGTACCGTACTCCTGGATAAGGGTTGGACTCTATTTTTCTCCGGAGTTGCCGAGGGCGTGAGGCGCCGGGCGGGTGTGGGGATACTCATAAATCCCCGGCTGAGCGCCGCGGTGTTGGAGTTTACCCCGGTAGACGAGAGGGTCGCCTCCCTGCGCCTAAGGGTTGTAGGGGGGAAAACTCTGACTGTTGTTTGTGCGTATGCACCAAACAGCAGCTCAGAGTACTCGGCCTTCTTGGAGACCCTGAATGGAGTCCTGTATGGGGCTCCAGTAGGGGACTCCGTAGTTCTGCTGGGAGACTTCAACGCCCACGTGGGCAACGATGGAGACACCTGGAGAGGCGTGGTGGGGAGGAACGGCCTCCCTGATCTAAACCCGAGCGGTCGTTGGTTATTGGATTTCTGTGCTAGTCATGGATTATCCATAACAAACACCATGTTCGAACATAAGGGTGCTCATAAGTGTACCTGGTACCAGAGTACCCTAGGCCGAAGATCGATGATCGATTTCGTGATCGTGTCATCTGATCTGAGGCCGCATGTTTTGGACACTCGGGTAAAGAGAGGGGCGGAACTGTCAACCGACCACCATCTGGTTGTGAGTTGGATCAGGGAATGGGGGAAATTTCCGGATAGACCTGGTAAGCCCAAACGAGTAGTGCGGGTGAACTGGGAACGTCTGGAGGAGGCCCCCGTCCTAGGTATCTTCAACTCACACCTCCGGCGGAGCTTTTCTGACATTCCTGTGGAGGTTGGGGGCATTGAGCCGGAGTGGGCGGTGTTCAAAGCCTCCATTGCTGAAGCTGCGGTGGCTAGCTGTGGCCTCAGGGTCTTAGGCTCCTCAAGGGGCGGTAACCCTCGGACACCGTGGTGGACACCCCTTCCGGGATATGATATCCTGGAGGACTCCTGACTCGGTTGCAGGGTACCGACAGGCTCGAAGGGCTGCAGCGGCTGCCGTGTCGGAGGCTAAGCAGCGGGTGTGGGAGAAGTTCGGAGAGGCCATGGAGAAGGACTTTCGGTCGGCACCAAAGTGTTTCTGGAAGACTATCCGGCACCTCAGGAGGGGGAAACGGGGAACCATCCAAGCTGTGTACAGTAAGGATGGGACTCTGTTGACCTCAACTGAGGAGGTCGTCGGACGTTGGAAGGAACACTTTGAGGAACTCCTGAATCCGAATAACACGCCCTCTATGTTGGAGGCAGAGCTCGAGGTTGATGGTGTTTCGTCGTCAATTTCCCTGGTGGAGGTCACTGAGGTCGTCAAACATCTCCGCAGTGGCAAAGCCCCAGGGATTGATGAGATCCAGCCAGAAATGCTAAAGGCTCTGGGTGTTGAGGGGCTGTCATGGTTGACATGCCTATTCAACATCGCGTGGGAGTCGGGTACAGTGCCAAAGGAGTGGCAAACCGGGGTGGTGGTTCCCCTGTTCAAAAAGGGGGACCAGAGAGTGTGTGCCAATTACCGGGGTATCACACTTCTCAGCCTCCCTGGTAAAGTCTACTCCAAGGTGCTGGAAAGGAGGGTTCGGCCGATCGTCGAACCTCAGATTGAAGAGGAACAATGCGGTTTTCGCCCCGGACGTGGAACTACGGACCAGCTCTTTACTCTCGCAAGGATCCTGGAGGGGGCCTGGGAGTATGCCCATCCGGTCTACATGTGTTTTGTGGATCTGGAGAAGGCGTATGACCGGGTCCCCCGGGAGAAACTGTGGGAGGTGCTGCGGGAGTATGGGGTAAGGGGGTCTATCCTCAGGGCCATCCAATCTTTGTACTCCCAAAGCGAGAGCTGTGTTCGTGTTCTCGGCAGCCAGTCAGTTTCGTTCTCAGTGGGTGCTGGTCTCCGCCAGGGCTGCGCCTTGTCACCAATCCTGTTTGTGATATACATGGACAGGATATCGAGGCGTAGTCGTGGTGGGGAGGGGTTGCAGTTCGGTGGTCTGAGGATCTCGTCACTGCTTTTTGCAGATGATGTGGTCCTCATTGGATCATCGGCCTGTGACCTTCAGCACTCACTGGATCGGCTAGCGGCCGAGTGTGAAGCGGCTGGGATGAGGATCAGCACCGCAAAATCTGAGGCCATGACTCTTAGCAGGAAACCGGTGGATTGCTTACTCCGGGTAGGAAATGAGTCCTTAGCCCAAGTGAAGGAGTTCAAGTACCTCGGGGTCTTGTTCGCGAGTGAGGGTACTATGGAGCGTGAGATTGGCCGGAGAATCGGAGCAGCGGGGGCGGTATTGCGTTCGCTTTACCGCACCGTTGTAACGAAAAGAGAGCTGAGCCGCAAGGCAAAGCTCTCGATCTACCGGTCGATCTTCGTTCCTATCCTCACCTATGGTCATGAGGGCTGGGTGATGACCGAAAGGACGAGATCGCGGGTACAAGCGGCCGAGATGAGTTTTCTCAGAAGGGTGGCTGGCGTCTCCCTTAGGGATAGGGTGAGAAGCTCAGCCATCCGTGAGGAACTCGGATTAGAGCCGCTGCTCCTTTACTTAGAAAGGAGTCAGCTGAGGTGGTTCGGGCATCTGGTAAGGATGCCCACTGGGCGCCTTCCTTGGGAGGTGTTTCAGGCACGTCCAGTGGGGAGGAGACCTCGGGGAAGACCCAGGACTAGGTGGAGAGATTATATCTCAACACTGGCCTGGGAACGCCTCGGGATCCCCCCGTCAGAGCTGGTCAATGTGGCCCGGGAAAGGGAAGTCTGGGGCCCCCTGCTTGAGCTGCTCCCCCCGCGACCCGACCCCGGATAAGCGGATGACGATGAGGATGAGGCTTCAGCATATTTTTGCCATTTTCAAAAGAATGTATACCCAAACATTCCGTCCCCGTGACGACGTCCCCTTGACGACGTCCCCGTGACGACGTCACCGCGGCGGCCCTCTGACATCACGGGGCCACGCTCCTCGATATAAGATAATAATAACAACTAGAAAATGCATTTCCTGCAGAAAATTAGTGTTTTAGTGCAAAGTGAGTTTGAAAATATTATGAAAAGCGCTGTGCTGTATCTGAAACGTGCCGGATGGCCGTAGCGCGGCGAACTCTGTAGGGATTGTGCTTTGCGGGTTTGTTTATCGGCGTTGCTATGGTTACCTAAATTATTATAAGCAACTGAAAACGATGCCGGTTTGAAACTAAAACTGTGACTTTGGAGAAAGTATAAATGCTATTGAAATTCCGTTGGGATAGTATTGAAGATACAAGTGTATAGATTTGTTTAATGGTTTGACCGATGATAAACGGTTGAAAAAGGATTGAGTTACGAAGTTATAAGAAGTAGGTGTATCAGAATGGGCATTGACGTCTTCAATGAAAACAGCTGAAAACGAAGCGGTATGAAACTAAAAGTGTGATTCTGAACAAAGTTTAAATGATATCGAAATTCCGTTTAGATATTATGGAAGATACAAGTGTGTAGATTTGTTAAATGGTTTGAACGAAGATAAACGGAGATAAACGGCCCATTGACTCCCATGTTATAAAAAATAATTAAAAGTAGAATATCTCAAAAAGTATAAAATATTTTCAAAATCTGAAGAGAAACGCGCGATTCCAAGCTATTCTGAATATTTAAAAATTTGAATGGAGTCTCTAGGTGAAAAATTGAGGAAGGAGATAGGTCCCAAAGTTTGTAGAGAATAATAAAGAAAGAATAAAACTTATGAAGAACAATAGTTGAGCGCTGCATTCAGCACTCAACTAATAACCTTTATTTATGCATTGCTTTTCTAAACAGAGCTACAAAGTGCTTTACAAATAAAAAAAAGACAGCAAAACAACCAAACAAAAATGTGTTTGACCCGAAGGGTTCCTGATGGCGTGTGTTTGTGTCCTAGGTGGTGATCAGATGGATGGAGACAAATGAAGAGGCGAATGACCCGGACCAAGGCCAGACCCCCCCGGACCACGGCCAGACCGCCCCGGACCAAGGCCAGACCCCCCCGGACCAAGGCCAGACCGCCCCGGACCGAGACGAGACCGCCCCGGACCGAGGCCAGACCGCCCCGGACCAAGGCCAGACCCCAGATGAACCTGGTGAGTTTGCTGCAGTTTTTTTAATCTGTTCGTGTCTGTGTTTGTACCTGCGTGTGTGTGTGTGTGTGTGTGTGTGTGTGTGTGTGTGTGTGTGTGTGTGTGTGTGTGTGTGTGTGTGTGTGTGTGTGTGTGTGTGTGTGTGTGGGTGTGTGTGTGGGTGTGGGTGTGTGTGTGTGTTAGAGCCCGACAAATATATCGGTGGTCCGATATTATCGGCTGATATTAGGCATTTTCCAAACTATCGGTATCGGCCGATTAATAAATATTAAAAAAAATAAAAATATACATATTGTTTTTAGTTATTGTGGTTTGTTCAACGGACATTGATTTTCTTATCTTAAGTTTGTATTTTTATACATTTTATTTATGAGAAATTTAATGAATTTCGATTTTGACTTTTCTGTTTTGAAAATAAAACAAGATTAATTAATATTAAAAAAAATAAAATATGTATATGTTTTTGTAGTTATTGTGTTTTTGTTCAAAGGACATTGATTTTCATATCTTAAGTTTGTAATACATTTTATTTATGACAAATTTGATACATTTTGATTTTGACTTTTCTATTGTGACGATAAAAGAATAAAATAAAGTTTATTTTTAAACTGCATTACCTCATTATTTTAGTGAGGACTCATTAATAACTACAAATAACCAATGTTAGGGAAATCCGTTTATGTTTTGTTACGCGTTTCTGGAATTCCAGAAACATATATTTATACCTTTATCGGTCGGCCTCTAATGTGTGTGTGTGTGTGCGCGCGCGCGATTACGTGCGTGCTGTATTGCATGCATTTATCTTTTGAGTTTTATGTGTCAATATATTCACGAAACATTGACTGAGCGACTCACTGTCTCCGACAGCAGACAGGGCCCTCAGAAAGGACCTGTCCCAGGTCACGGGGAACACGAGGACCCGGTTGAGGGGACTCAGGGAGCTCTGGGCTGAGACCCTTACCATCGCCCTGCTGGATCAGGAGGAGGAGAAGCCTTTGGGCCGCCCTTCAGGCCTGAACCCCTTCCCTGGCCAGACCGCCCCGGACCGAGGCCAGACCGCCCCGGACCACGGCCAAACCGCCCTGGACCGAGGCCAGACCGCCCCGGACCAAGGCCAGACCCCCGATGAACCTGGTGAGTTCGCTGCAGTTTTTAGAGCCTGACAAATATATCGGCGATCCGACATTATCGGCCAATATTAGACATTCTCCAAACTATCGGTATCGGCCGATTAATTAATAAAAAAATTTAGTCATTGTGGTTTTTTGTTCAAAGGACATTGA
This sequence comes from Gadus chalcogrammus, assembly GCF_026213295.1. NCBI lineage: Eukaryota > Metazoa > Chordata > Actinopteri > Gadiformes > Gadidae > Gadus > Gadus chalcogrammus. The sequence goes on from NW_026613551.1 coordinate 87,520, forward strand.
TTATCATACCTTAAGTTTGTATTTTTATACATTTTATATATGAGAAATTTAATAAATTTAGATTTTGACTTTTCTATTGTGACAATAAAATAACAAAATAAAGTTTATTTTTGAACTGCATTACCTTATTATTTTAGTGAGGACTCATAAAGGACTCCAAATAACCAATGTTAGGTAAATCTGTTTATGTTTTAATACGCGTTTCTGGATTTCCCTTTTTTTATATATATCGTCCGATATATCGGAATATCGGATTTATAAATCACCAAATATTTTTATCGGTAACGGCCTTAAAAATCCCTTATCGGTCGGGCTCTAGTGTGTGTCTGTGTGTGTGTGTGTGTGCACAGCAAAATCGCCAGTGTCAATTCAACTCCCATAGTGTTAAATTCAACACTTTTCCAGTGTTTATATAATCCTCACTGGTTCTGAGTTAAATCAACACTTTGCAAAGTGTTAATATTTTAACTACATTGTGGTGTTAAAAATCTAACACTCTAAGTGTTAATTTCTACACTGTACTGTGTTAACTCTTTTCACTGGGAGTGATATTTCATAACACTTGTGGTGTTGTTTAGGACACTTTTAAGTGTTCACTATAACACTGGATAAGGTTAACTCTTTTCACTGGGAGTGTTACTTCATAACATCCATGGTGTTATTTATAACAATTTTAAGTGTTCATTTTCACACTGAATTGTGTTAACTCTTTTTCACTAACAGTGTTACTTTATAACATTTACAGTGTTATTGTATGAGACTTTAGAGTGCTCTATGAGTTTTTAAATTCTAATCTGTATTTAGTGTCTAATACTTATAGCACATTGAAGTGCAATTGTGTTACTATCAGTGAAAAAAAAAACAGAAAGCTGATGACATTACATTCACATTATTTTAATACATTCCATTCACATTACAATTTTAATACATTCTAAGCACCATCGAAACATTGTACTTTTACAAATAAAATAATGGCACAATGTAAAGTCCATTGTCATTGCCATAAGAACTTTGTAAATCAAAGGGCTTGTAAATTTCAATAGAATCTGCTCTAATAACATTGTTTTCATCGGTTTCAAAGACTTGATAGGCATGGCAATGCTCATTGAACTTTTCAACAAAAAGCTTGTTAACTAAAAAGAAGGTGACACTATTGACCAAAACAATTTTTTTTATACTACAAAACACAGGCATGTCATGTTTCGAACCACAGCAAATGACCAATCCTGCTCTGTATTCGGTCCCATTAATAATAACCCAGTTAGCAGAGAAAGTGTCTTCTGCAGCAGGCAAGCCTTGGGTGATCATTTCCTCATCTTCAACATTGAACAATTTTAAGGGCCCATATTCAACATTGTTAAAAGGACATGTCTCCCACTTGTATGCTATTGATGCTTGGTGTTTTTTGGCAAGTGACACTGTAATGTTTTTAAAGTTTTTAAGGGTGTTTATACCCTATGTTTAGCCTCACCTCTCATACCCCATACATGTATTAAGGGTCCAATTTTCCAGTAGGGTAGTGCAACATAAAGTGGTGTTTGGGAATCAGGTTTCTCCCTGGATATAACTGTTTGAACAAGTAATGGTGTTCCATTATTAAATGCTTTAGATGCACAGTCATGCCAATTGAAACTGATGGAGAGAAAATGATGATAATTATTTGTAGTAAAAGCAATAGCAAGGTCCAGTTCTGATTTCCTTCTGGCACAATGTCACCAAAAATTAAAGGAACGTTTCTTATTAGACAAAGAGTCTGAATGGAGTTGAGGCCTATACTATTGCCAGGACTGTCCAAGTTCACCCTTGTTGGACGATTTTTGCGCTCTGAGTAGCCATAATCAAAAGCATAGATCCGTGACAAAAGAGCAGGTTTTGGCAGAAAATTGTCTGAAAGATTTTCCAAGAGCAACTTTATCTCATACTGTGCCACCCCTTCAAGAATGTCGTGCATTATGTCTGGCAAACATGAAAGAACTGTAAACTGTTCAGTGTTGAATTCTTTTTTAATCCAAACACATGCAGCTTTTGAGGATCGGATTGCAACTCTCTGCAGTGCATTTCAAAAAGCTCTTTCCCTCGTAAGACTATCTTTGGATCATCCTCAGTATACACACTCTGCGCATCTTCTTTTGAAATTAAACACAAACGACAGTAGTGACGTCCACTGAAAGACTCTACAAAACCCAAAATTGTGTGCATCCCCAAGTTGTCCCCAGTTATCTGACATATAGTGCCATGGACCTTTTCAGATGAGAAGGGTAAATCAATGCCATGACGCTCCAATAATTTTATGTCATCAATCAGTGGCTGTAAAATAGGATCAAAGCCATGTTTTTTCACATCTTCTGCATGAAACAATGAAACCAAATGAATGTTCATCAATGCAGAATTTTACTTTGGAGGCAGATTTCTGAGGACAAAGTTCATTGCACTAATTTTGTGAACCCCACGTTTGGAACCAAGTGGATTAGCTGTCTCAAAGTCATCGTAAAACAGTTGAATTTGCAAAGAGATTGGTTGTTTTGAAAACAATGGATGAGACTTAAAATAACTTCCATCACAGAAGTCATCATATCGGTCTTCTTTTGATACACCTGGTTTAGCCAGCAGCTCGCAAATATAAGTATTGCGGCAGATAAATTTGATGGTTTCCAAAATTGGAATGTACACAAAAGTGTCTTTCACTGGTACCTGGTCATAAGTTCCTGTATTTTTATTTAACCTTGTATCATAACGAATTCCTAAAGTTCTTTCCACTGGCTCGACAATTCCCCATTTTGCACTGAAATATGTCTTTCTTTTAGCTTCTGTATCAAAGCCCTCAACTGGGTTGTCAAAAGTCTCAAGACATTTTTCCAATGTAGACCTTACAGGATTATCTTTTGGCACAACGGAGAGTACTTTTTGCTTAAACTGACAGTGCAGTCCATCAGCAAATTCTTCCAAATCATTAACAAGTGATGTCACAAAACTATTTGCCAAATCACTACCACTGAGTTTACCAACAATAGTAGTTAAAATGGATTTCGTTTTCTCTTCCATTCTTTGACCAGATCCATTGTTTTCAGAACAACCAGCCTCAAGGCTCTGTGTGACACTTGTTTCCGCAACTTCATCCTGAATGAAAAAATCATCCTGAAATGACTCTGAGGTTTCTGCATCACCACTTTGACAACAATCTTCATTATGAACACTATTTAAATGTTTTTTAAAACCAGAAAATGACGTGAACTGATGCCTACAACTTTCTTGTGAACAAGCCAACTTAAATTTGGTGCTTGGATAAAAACTGTGGCCTAGTCGCAAATGACTTATCAAAGCCTGACTGCTGATATGCAGCGATTGACAGATGAAACATTTAAACATTGTTCTCATTCAAAATTGTAGCACGCAACTCACGAACACGCGGTGACTCGTCTGTTGAGGTAGCGTCAATGTTGAAAATGGTAGTCTGCACAAAACTGTAGAAATGAACCAGAGACTCGTCGTAATTTAAGTTGAACGCGTAGTGGGATTTGAAAAGTTCATCAAAAGCACCCAGTGAGCTGGTGGCTTGGCAGGGGATGAGTTGTTTGTCCACTGCGATGTAAAAGGTGTCAATCCTGCTCTGGGTTCGGCCGACTGCAAGGATGTATGGTTTGCCATCTCTTTCTTGCAGGTGTTCATCGATGCTGCAGCATGACTAAAAACAAATAAGATACAAAAAAAAAAAACACATACACTGTTCAGTAATGCCGAGTATAAATTACCCCTTTAGTTTTGAATCATGTTCCTTACTGGACTCCTGAACAATAGGCCTGTACTAAGTAAACATAGTCCACATGGAGAGGAAAAAATAGAAAGTTCAGAGCTAAAAAAGTGTCTTGTAGGACTTTAAAAAGTGAGGGAACATACAGTATTTACCTTGTGAAAGTGCACCATTTTGTCTGCTGCATCCCTTGGACTTATTTTGGTCCTCCTCTTCCGTCCAGCTGAAGGTGGCAAAAGATGAAGCAGTAGCAGCACAGAAGCCATGTCACTGTCCCAGTCTGTTTGGGGTGGAATTTATCAGACAATTTATCAAATGAGAACGTAAAAATAAATATTAGTATTGTCAAACAAACATGCAGTCAAGCGTACCATTGTCATCATTCTCTGCAAGCTTCTCTGCAGCTTTTAGCAAATGACACAGGTCAGTTGACGGAGTCAGCTGTTTGGCCTCTTTGATGACTTTTGGCTTGAATGAGGTGTCCCACTTTTCAAGCAACTTGGTGGCTGTTTCAGCACCAAACAGCAGCAGGAAGTCTTGATTGACCTGTTTATCATACAAAAGTGTTACATTTAGTCTACGTTGCACCAAATGCTGTCCTTCCTATAGCTCCCAACAGCACCCTGAAGTTTCAAAGAACAGGGATATGGGCTGATTGGCTCTAAATATTTCCTTTTATGATACAAAGAGGTAATTTTGAGCAATATGGGAAATACCAGGAGACCGGGATGACCAATGATCACATATTTAACTGCTACCATCAAAGTGAGCAAAACAATGATAAAAGACTAGAAAACTAGTTGAAAATGTAAAATGTATGACTTACTAGTCCTTTAACGTCCAAAAAACGTGGAAATGTTTTTAATAATAATAATAATAATACATTTTATTTAACAGCGCCTTTCAGGTCACTCAAGGACACTTTACAAATTTAAAACAATTTAAAACAAGGGCAAACAAATAACAAAACCATTAAAAGTGCAAGTAAAAAACATGACAACTACAGTGAAAATGCTATCCTGAAAAGGTGGGTTTTGAGAGAGGATTTGAACTGAGGGAGGGAGTCAATATTTCGGATGTGAGGTGGGAGTGAGTTCCAGAGTTTGGGAGCAGAGCGGCTGAAAGCTCTGCTCCCCATGGTGGTGAGCCGGGCAGAGGGGACAGTGAGGTGGATGGAAGAGGAGGATCTGAGGGAGCGGGTGGAGGTGGCAGTGTGAAGGAGATCAGACAGGTAGGGAGGGGCAAGGTTGTGGATGGCTTTAAAGGTATGAAGGAGAATTTTGAAGTTGATACGGAAGTTGATTGGAAGCCAGTGGAGTTGTTCTAGGATGGGGGTGATGTGGTGGAAAGAGGGGGTTTGGGAGATGATACGGGCAGCTGAGTTCTGGACCAGTGGGAGCTTATGGAGGGATTTCTGGGGGAGACCAAAGAGGAGAGAGTTACAGTAATCAATACGGGAGGTGACAAGGCTATGTACAAGAATAGAGGTGGTGTGGGGGGTGAGGGAGGGACGGAGGCGATTTATGTTACGAAGATGGAAGTAGGCAGTGCGGGTGGTGATGTTGATATGGGATTTGAAGATAAGTGAGCCATCGAGGATGACACCCAGACTCTTCACCTGGGGGGAGGGGGAAACTATGGAGCTGTCAAATGAGAGGGAAAAACTGTCAACTTTGAGTAGAGTTGATTTAGTACCAACTAAAAGGATTTCTGTTTTATTGCTGTTAAGTGTGAGGAAGTTTGAGGTGAACCAGGTTTGTACTTCAGAGAGGCAATCTGTTAGGGATGAGGGAGGGAGGATGGAGTTGGGTTTGGTGGAGAGGTAGAGCTGGGTGTCATCCGCGTAGCAGTGAAAAAGAATATTAAATTTACGGAAAATAAGGCCAAGGGGAAGGAGGTAAGTAATGAAAAGGAGGGGACCCAGGACAGAGCCCTGGGGGACACCAGAGGAGACAGGGGAGGGTTGGGAACGGAAGGATTTGAGTTGGATGAACTGAGTGCGGTCTGTGAGATAGGAGTGAAACCAGTCAAGGGGGGTGCCTGTGATGCCGATGGAGGATAATCTATTGAGGAGGATGGTATGGGAAATTGTATCAAAGGCCGCACTCAGGTCAAGGAGGATGAGGATGGAGATTAAACCAGAATCAGCTGCAATAAGAAGGTCGTTGGTGATTTTCAGAAGGGCCGTTTCAGTGCTATGACGGGGACGGAAACCAGATTGAAACTGTTCATATAGACTGTTTTTAGATAGATGGGAATGGAGTTGAGAAGCAACGATTTTCTCAAGTATTTTGGAGACGAAAGGTAGGTTGGAAATGGGACGGAGGTTATTAAAGTTGTTGGGATCTGAACCAGGTTTTTTGAGGATTGGGGAGACAGCAGCAGTTTTGAAGGGTGAGGGAACTGAACCAGTAGTGAGAGAGGAGTGGATGATGGCAGCAATAAGAGGGAGCAGTGAGGGGAGGCAGGATATGACCAGGGCAGTAGGGAGGGGATCTAACTGGCATGTGGATGGTTTTGATTTACAGATGAGATCAGAGATAGCAGAGGGATCACGGAGATGGAAAGAGGAAAATGGCAGACTGTGGGGGAGAGGTTCAGAGGAGGGGGAAGGTGAGGGAGTGGGGCACAAGTGCTGGTGGATTTTTTCAACTTTCTGATTAAGAAACAGAAGGAGGGAGTCACACGTGTCCGAAGAGTACAGATGGGGGGGTAGGAGATCTGGGGGTTGAAGGATTTTTTTGAGGAGTGAAAAGAGTGCCTTAGAGTTGCCATGGTTGGAACAAATGAGACTGGAATAGTAAGTAGATTTGGCTGAAGCAATAGAGTCCTTATACTGTAAGATATGATTTTTGTACATGTCATGGTGGACAGTGAGACCAGTCTTATTATGGAGACGCTCAAGTTGATGTCCTTTGGACTTGATGGAGCGGAGTTCAGGGGTGAACCAAGGGGCAGAATGGGAGAACGAGACAGACCGAGTTTTAACAGGAGCGAGGGAGTTGAGAATGGTAGTGAGCGAGTTATTGTAGTGGAGAACCAGTTCATCAGGGGAGGAAGAGTAGTCCGGGTCCGGTATAGATGCGATGGTGGAGGAGAGGGAGTGAAGATTTATGGCCTTGATATTACGGAATGAGATGAGACGTGGTGGCTTGGTCGTAGAGAGGCGGAGTGTGACATTAAATGAAAGGAGGAAGTGGTCAGTGATGGGGAGTTGATCAGCTGTGCAGTTGGAGGGAGTGAGACCAGAGCAACATATTAAGTCCAGAGTATGTCCTTTAATATGGGTAGGGAAGTCGGTGAAGATGTGGTAACCAGAGCTCTCAAGGCAGGATGAGAAGTCACAGGTGAGGGGGAGAGTGGTGTTGTCCAGGTGGATATTGAAATCGCCCAGCAGAATCACATTAGGGGAAAGAGTGGAGAGATGGGCGAGTAGAACAGCAATGTCATTTAAAAACTCAGAGTGGGGCCTAGGTGGACGGTAAACAGTGGCCACAATGGTGGGAGTATGACCAGGCAGTTTACAGGCAATGCACTCAAATGAGCTGGATGCAGGGACAGAGACGGGAATCACCTTCCACTTCTCGCGATGAATTATCGCGAGACCTCTGCCGCGACCTGAGCCACGGGATGTAAACAAACCCAGGAGGGGTAGCGTCGTTGAGTTGTGAAAAGTCATTAGGCTGCTGCCACGTCTCTGTCAAACAGAAAAAGTCAAGCTTACGGTCGGTGAGGTAGTCCTGGACGAGATGGCCCTTGCTCGTGAGTGAGCGGATGTTCAGAAGCCCGAAGTTGACGGTGGAGCTGTCGTTCAGGACAGTAGCGCTAGCCGACCTGGGTAGGCTGGCTAGCAAGCTGGGGTCAACCCGGCGGCGGCCGGTGTTTCTCGGAGGACGACGAGTGGAGGACCAGAAGGATTTTATTGGTTTGGAGTTGTCAATATGGAAGTTCCGGCGGGAGCCACGGTGGATATATTTTCGTCGGGGCAGGAGAGTGTCATCCCGAGGGCGCAGCACCGCAGGTGGAGGCTCAGACAGGTGGGAACGGAGCCGGAGGAGCTCGGCAGCCGAGTACTGGAGAAGACCAGCCACGGGTCGGTGGAATATCGACAATGTAATCCAGGCAAGTGCCGACCAAAAGAGAAACTTGGCGGACAACATTTTTAACCGAGAAGCCAGGTGAGCTTACTAAACACAATAAAACAATAAAAACATCTGCAGTTCTTTGTGGGTCATGGACAAGGTCCTGGCGATGTTGGAACGTCATTTTCATCCTCTGAAATACACTTGCTTCATCAGGAGAGTGAACAAGAAATGAAATGGCCTCCTTGCAGGCATCTCCATCAAGTTGCTGAGGCAGTGTGGTTGCTGATCTTCGGCGCTTTGGCCCTTGTTCTTGAGGCACTGAGACTTCCTTCACTGGCCGTTTAGTTGTAGACCTAGTCATGGTCTTGAGGCGCCATGCTAAATATCCAGTCCCTTTCACGCCATCGTAGAAATGCTCCTATTACATTTAAACAAAGAAAATGAACATCAAATGTGATCTTACAGCATGTGCAGATGCAGCAAAATGAAACAATAGAACTATTATTATATAACAGCTTTTCTATTTTCAAGTTTATGTGCAAAATGCCCTGAGTCACTTCCGAGCAGGGCTCTATCATTGTTTTTGATTTCACATCTTAAAAATACTCCACAATTTCAAATGCAGTCATATGACAACAGTCACTATCAAAGAGACAATAGGACCAACCACACAATTGTTTTAATACTTTCACTTTATCTACTGTAGTTATTCCATGATAAAACTTCTGTGCCACTTTACCATCATTGCATAACTTACATAGCCCTTTGGAGAAAAGGGATCCTTCAGTGAAGGAAAGACAGTAATAATTCCTAGGGCATACTTCTCCTTTTGCTGACGGGAGGGAAACCTGCTATAGAGAAAAGACAACCAATGATGTTGAGTCAGTTTTACGGATCGGAGTTACAGTATACAATACAAGAATACAGTGTATGGCCCTTCATTACATTTATATTAAGCTTACCCATGTCTCTCGGTCATATCACTTGCCAATATGTTTACAAGCTGTCTCCGGGTGCGGTGGCTTAGTGAATTTTCTCCCCTGTATTCTTCAAGGATATCCTCCACCAGGCTTCCTATTCAAGGCATCTTCAACCATCTGCTCATACAAATAAGAAAATAATAATAATAATAAAAATGGTGTTCAATTCTCTCTTTTATGTCAAATGAGAGAAAACACACTCATGTTTGTAGTTAAAGGTGAAAGTTTAGAGGAATGTCAAAAAACTTGTAAAAGGACAAACATCTGGCAAGATGCAAATCAATAACTTACTTTCATTACAGGCAAGTTGGGAACCACATGCTCTGATTGGTTATAATTTCAATTCAGTATAACTCAAAAATATTTTTTACTCTCAATTACCTCTTTCGCTGCAGAACTGCCCATGTCTTCTTTACTGGATCTACTGCGGCCTGCAGGAATACCATGTTCCCTTAGGTCACTGTCGCTTGATGAAAGTGATATGGTATCCGTGAGGGAAGATGCTGTATCCGAGTAAGATGGTGTTGAATAAGCTAAAGGAGAAAAATCTTTACAAAAAGTAAATTGGTTAATTTTCATTAATCTCTTACAAGTCCATTAATAATTATACAACTATTGCCATGTTCATATTCAGACAACAATGTACACAAATATGTCAACCCTGTCCACTGCCATGCACATTGCATAAAGAAAGGTCAGTATTATCTGCATAAAGGAGCAAAAACTTGGCTCTACACTGACTGGGCTATACACTGACAACATAAGGTATTATGATAACATCTACCTTCATCTGAAATCCTTTGACGTACTGTCAGGCATAGGTCTGGATGGGCCTCCAATAACTCAAGAAAAATGTCTTCGTCAACTGCTGTGTCAGTTTCATCGAAAATTTCAAGATGAGCAGCATCCTGAAGTCCAAACTTGGTTTTGACTGTAGAAATGCAGAATGTAACCATAAAGTCACCTGAAACAGAATAAATAACTTTGCTTTTATCTTTTTTTATTATTATTTTAGGCTTACATTTATTTGGGGCAATATTATGGTCCTGCAACTTGGATTAGTAACTCTGCACTTCTTTGTGATAATGGTAGACTAAATTAAACAAGTCTGCCGCAACAGTGATACAGATTGATCATTAATTGAAGTTTTTTTTTTTTTTTTAATGAGACACAATAGTCTACTGAAGGGAAAAACGGTCTGTCTAGTTACTGGATCAGATAAAATGAGACGGAGAGGTAATAAAGTCTATCGGCACGAGGACCTTGGATTTATTAAGTAAAGTGGCAACGGTTATACAGAGTCATAAAGCGTGAGAAATCGAATATGTCTAAGTCCCTAATCAGCGCTGATGGTTCGTCCAGAGCTTCGCCTCCGTGGAAGGTCTGCTTCAGAAGAAGGTGAAGAGTCTCTGTGTGATACAGTTTTATGCTGTATCCTCCTCTCGATGAGGTGTGTGCGTTTGAGGTGTGTGTGGTTCTGTGTGTTTTTGCTTGACCTTGGCTCCCAGGCCCTGGTGTATGCAAGTGTATCTTCTTGTGTTCCTACTAACGGGGAAGAGCTCCTCAGTGTCTCCTTTGTTCTCGAAGTATCTCTTGTGTGCTCGAAGTATCTCTTGTGTGATGAATTAATGTGGCTCTCCCGTTCTTGAGGATGACTGTTGCATTGTCTGAGTGTTTACCATTTGCCTGCTTGGGAAATGGGGCCTTGGCTCTGGCCTTGACCTGACTATATTATCATGTTTGTGTTATGTGTTAAAAGTTGACTATATTGTAATGTGACTGCCATGTGATGTGCTCATCAGGCTAGGGTAGGAGTTAGCTATATTTGTAATGTACATGTGATGTACTCAGCAGGTTATTTTTCCCAACATATCCCCCTCAAGTCGTCGCAAGACGACTTTTACTCATTAGGGGTACGAGGGATAGGACTCCAGCGCGGGACTACCATTATAACACCATTAGAAATAACAGAAAGAAGGCAAAATGATCATAAAAACAAACAACCATGAGCATGGGACTAAAACAACTCGCTGGACCGGGTGTATGGGGAACCACGTGGGAGGAACGCTACCCCTGCTTCAGACATGGGTATGCCATACACACCCCACCTAGGGGGGTGGCATCCACCCCGGCCTTACATCGCGAGCAGACAATATCAACAATACTGGCAGCAGATGATACACAACAAAACCAACACCAAACCATAACAACAACAACAAAATGCAACAACAAAACTAACAGTAAACAATAACGATATAAACAAAATGCAACAACCACACAAACACTACACAATAACAATCACAGGAAAGAAATGTAACCATGAAACGTGTCCCTAAATAATAATAATAATATCAGAAAGATATGAGGTACACAACGAATGGCAATCCCCCTCAACCCATCCCTAGATGACCACACCCTAAGGATGTGAGGAGGAGTTAACTGGTCGTGTAACAATAAGCAAGCACATGCATGGGGTATCCAGGGTAGGCCCGGGGCACGGGAACAACTGAAACCACGGAATAGTCCTGAGCGTCATCACGGGCAGGTGGTCGCAAAGCGCCACCTGAGCATTAGACCCTTTTATTCAACTGCGCTCAGGACCTCATCTGATAAACGGGCAATCAAGGCCCCTGGAATCTCGCCCGTGTGTATCCCCGAGCTCCATCTAGTGGGACAGCGATATAAACAACAACATTTGCGTTCCCGGCGTCGGTTGCATAGACGCGGGCATAGATATGGGAGCGGCTAAACACAGTGAAGCGTACAGAAGCGAATACAGCCAGGGGCGCCCTCAAGCCTTAAGGGAACGGGCCGCAGCCCCTGGTGCCGGAACGCAGATCCCTGGTCCGGGCGACGTGGGTGCATCAGGTGGGAGGGGGGTGGTGCCGTTGGCGGGGACGGGAATGGGGCAGCCCACCTGGAGAGGTTACTAGCACGTCACAGGTAGGTGTCCGGCTCGGCGGGGACACAGTCGGTGGCGGGGGTTGGGAGTGTGTAGGGGAGCTCGTACTCAAAGTCAGGGGTTGCAGGGCGAGGGAGGCCATACTCACAGTCAAATTTTTCAGGCACCATCTGGTCGTCCAGGGGAAGCTCGTCCAGGCAATCCAGAAGGGGCATGAGGGGGGCTGCTTCGGAGTAGGGAGGGGGCTGTTGTTTCTCCTTTTCGAGGGCCGTGGTGATGAGGCGTGAGCAGAGGGTGCGGGCACAGGGGATGCAGCAACACCCGCAGCAGACCACAATCCCGACGAAGCAGGCCAGGGATGACAGGACGGCCATGAGAAGGCCCTTCCACTTGCCGAACATGTCGGTCATCCATTTCTCCATGGGGTTGTCGATCCCAGAGTCCTCTGCCATCTGGACGGAAAGAGCTCGAAGGCCGGCCAGGGCCCTTGTCACTGACCCGTCAGGGGCCGTGTTGTTGGGAATGAAGGTGCAGCACTGAGCCCCAAACATCGAACAGACCCCCCCTTTCTCGGCTAACAACATGTCTAGGGCTAGACGGTTTTGATACGCCATTAGAGAGGTGGCGGCCAGTTGTGAGGCCAAGCCTTCTACCGCGTCGCGAGTCAGGTTGGATAGGCGCTGGACGTTGTAGTGAATGTAATTAATGCGATCTACGTTTTTGTTGGGGGTGATTGGAAATATGGCAGAGATAAGGGGTATGTTCTCGAAACCCGCGGCGATCTGATCTGCTAACTTAAACTGGTTTGGAACGCCCCGGGGAACGCCTATGCTATCCATGTACGTGGGGGTGTTCTTGGTTAGATCAAAGTGGTCGGTCAGAGCGGTGTCGCGGCGGTGTCGAGGGGTAGTTTGGTTATTGGGCCCGGGCAAACCCCGGGTAAAGAGCGTGACGGGCATAAGTAGGCGCACTATAATGCAGGTTCCGGACCATTGTGCCGGGAGTGTAAGTCTAAGGGTGAATTTGTCACAGGACCAGAATAGGTCTTGGCGTCCCAGGCCCGGTTCGGTCATGTTGGGCCAAAGCGTAACGTTCGCGATGGAGTGGCACCACGACGGCGGTACCGCCCCAACATTCACCGCACCGGCCCTGGTGATGCAAGAGTGGGTGTACTCCCCAGGGGAGTACACCGGGGGAATTGAGTCGTTAAGGCCGGGTGGAAACAGAGAGCTAAGGAGGCCGCAGCCGGCCGGTTCGGGGGTAACAAACAGAGCTAACATGCAGTGAGAGCCGATGGGGTCGCTGGTAAAATCGAACAGTACTGGGGTCGAGATTAGATGGGGGCGAGCTGACGCACAGGCTACGCAGTCGGACAGCCCCTGGAATCGGATCGTAGCAGCAATCCAGCTAAGCCATGCATTATCGTCTGCGTAGCCGGTCGCGAGCGCGATGGAATCGTGGGTGGGGAGCTGCCCCACGGAATCTAAATCAAAAATCGTGACCGGGCCGTCGCAAGTCATTATGGGTCGGACGGGGGTTTAGGAGTTGTCGTGTTGGCCCTGGAGGCTGGTGCGGTGGGTGTGGTGGGGGCCTTTCTGATGTTGATCACGGCGTTGAAGGGGGCAGTTCCTGGTCCAATGTCCTTGTTGCCCGCAATGGAAACATGTCCATGGAGATGTTTGTGGCCCTCCTCTGCCTCTTCCTCCTCTTCCTCCTCTGTGTCCTTGGTTTTGGTATTGTGGTTGCTGGTATTGTAACAGGGGTGGTGCGGGCGCCAGCACCGGGGCGGCCATTGTGTACCCAGGGTAATTGGTGGGTTGGTATCCCGGCTGCAGCCATCCAGGTGGCGGGGGCCCTTGACACGCCGGTATCTGATACATTGCGCATGGTAGGGGCATTGGTGCTGGCGTTATTGGTGGGGTAGGCGTCGGGGCTGGGGATTTCTCGGCTTGCTCCTTGATCTGCATCCTCACGAGTTGCTTCTTCAATTCCTTGTAATCGTCATCCTTTTCAAGTCGTTTGCCTTCCTCGAGTCGGTGGTGGTGATCAAGGTGAGCTACCCATTCCGTCCGGGGCTTGGAGTGCAGTGCCACCACTGTCTTCAGTCTCCTCTGGACCGTGGGTGGCAGTCCCTGTATTATTGCCCGCTGGAATGTCTGTGTCGCCAGTTTGCTACTGTGTGGGGGACAGTCATTATTATCCGTCCACAATCCTTCGGCCCTTTCTATGTACTGAAAGATAGATTCTTCAGGTTTGATGGTCAGGCCGGAGATTCCCACTCTGCCTGCGTCGGCTGGGAAGAGCGCCCTGAGACTCTCCCAGAAGAGGTTTCGGTAAGCTTCGAAGGGGGTGTTGTCAGGTAGGGCCTCAGTCTTGGTCAGTGTCTCCAGTTCAATGATTCGTCTGGCACCGTGTGCCCTGCCGATGATGGCTCGTTTGTCTCCCAGGGTCAGGAGATCGCCAGACGTCTCAGTTTCAAATCTTCTGATCCAGGCCGAGGCTCCTGCCGTGAGCGTTGGCAAGTGGGCGACCAGGGTGGCCATGTCCCGGTGGCTCCATGGTGTGTATGCTGCTCTTCCCTCCGCATCTATCAATAGAGGTGCCATAAAAGCCTCTTGTATACCTGGCCGGGGGCGGCGGGGCTCGCTCTTATTGGTACGGGGGTCCCTTAAGTGATCTGGGTCAGGGCTGAACTGGGAGGGGGTCATTAATGGGGAAGGTAGGGTGTATGAGGCGGGGGCTTTTGGCTGGGACTGAACTGGTGTTGTCGATTCTAGGGGACAGAACAATTTTGGCTTGGATGCCATGGGTAGGTGAGCCCTCTCCGGGGAGGGTGGGGGTGAGTGGCTGTCAGTGGGCCGGGAGGCTGAGAATCGCTCTCTGTCTTGGCTTCACTGGTGTTCGTCTTGCCAATCCTCTCCGGGGGCTCTTCGTCGCTCGTCCGACATGGTGGGCGTGTTCGCCGCTTCTTCTTACAGCAGCCTGGTATTGGGGTTGGCCGGGGTTGTGGACGCCTTTGCACTGAAGGCCGGGTGCGGGGAGGTTTGTCTTTTTAGCTTTATTAGTAACTGGGATAATTCTTCTAGCAGGGGGTGATCGAGAGTCGGGGTTGGATTGGTATTGATGCTGTCCAGTAGGGGGCGGTGTAGTTGGGGAAGGGCCGGGTTGTTGCTGTCCAGCAGGGGGCGGTGTAGTTGGGGAAGGTTATGGTTGGAGTGGTCCAGCAGGGGGCGGTGTAGTTGGGGAAGGGCAGGGCTGGAGTGGTCCAGCAGGGGGCGGTGTAGTCGGGGAAGGGTAGGGCTGGAGTGGTCCAGCAGGGGGCGGTGTAGTTGGGGAAGGGCAGGGCTGGAGTGGTCCAGCAGGGGGCGGTGTAGTTGGGGAAGGGCAGGGCTGGAGTGGTCCAGCAGGGGGCGGTGTAGTTGGGGAAGGGCAGGGCTGGAGTGGTCCAGTAGGGGGCAGGGGGCGGTGTAGTCGGGGAAGGGCAGGGCTGGAGTGGTCCAGCAGGGGGCGGTGTAGTTGGGGAAGGGTAGGGCTGGAGTGGTCCAGTAGGGGGCGGTGTAGTCGGGGAAGGGCAGGGCTGGAGTGGTCCAGATTTGGCGGAGGGGGAGGTGTGGCTTGGGACTGAGTGAGAGAACTCAAAAAATGGCGGCCGTGATGCTATAACTCTGTGTGGCCTGTCTAACACACGAGAGCGGATGAGAGACTAGGGGGTAACCCTTGTCACTCTTGGAGGAGGAGAACGAGAAAAAAGGAGGAAAAAACAGAGGGGGGGCAAAAAACAACAACAGGGCCTAGAGACGTTATTCAATACATCCAGATATTCCTTATAGCCAATAATCGTTATCTATCCTTATTGATTAATCTGCTTCAACAGACTAAACCGTCAACCAACGCGGCAAAGAGATGTGGTTTAGTATCGTAGTTTATCTATGCGACAGGTCCAGCAGTAATTCAAAGAAACACAGTAAAAGAGATATCATTTATCCTTGTCAACTTATCTAGGTTTAGTTTTAACGGGTCAAACAGTAACTTGAAGCAACACAGTAAAAAAGGTTATTTATCATTGTCAATTTGTCTATTTCCTACAGTAAAAAAAGGTTATTTATCACTGTCAATTTATCTATTTCCGCAGGTTAAGCCATAGACCGAAGCAATACGTCAGAGAGACATTATTCATTATTCTCAATCTATCTATTCTTTCCTTTACCCGTTTTAACGGGTAAGGATAGAGCGGACCACGCATACACACCCACTGATTCACTCACAGATTCCCTCTTTCTCGCAGACGCACACAGAAACATATCAACAGACTTCTCATTCTGTGTCCCGCACCCACAATCATCAGACACGGCAAGATAGCGTTGAGCATAACAAAGCAAGCAAGCGTTGCACACATAGCCGGGTTATCATTGATTGATTTATTTCTATATTTAACCGGCTCACAAATACGCTCGTTCTCTTTCTTCTCTCTCTCTGGGCCTCTTACACACACACACACAGCCACTTCGTCGCTTTCTCTCTGGGCCTCTTACACACACACACACACACAGCCACTTCGTCACTCTCTCTCTGGGCCTCTTACACACACACACACACAGCCACTTCGTCACTCTCTCTCTGGGCCTCTTACACACACACACACACACACACACAGAAACATATCAACTCTTGCGTACACGCGCACAGAGACGCACACAGTCTTTCTCACTCTGTCTCTCTTTCACTCATGCTCTCCTATTCTTCCACCCACGCTGACTCTCGTTCTCGACTCCATACACACGCACTTGCTCTCTGGTCGTGAAGGTGGGGGTGAGAGGTCTCTGCTATCCCTAGTCTGCGTCAGTTCAGGTGTCTGTCCGTCAGTCCCCGCATATGCTATGAATATATGGTCAAGAAATGTGCGTTGTGCTTCTTCAGGCACCTCAGATTCACTTATCAAGGGCGGCGAGCCTTAGGCCTCGAGGGTGTTCTTTCACCACGCAACAAGCCTAGTTTATCTCTAACCTTCTTACCACATAGAATTATTTAATACACAAACAAAGAGGGGGACTCTAACCCTCTTGATACACAGGTGGGGCCTCTAACCCTCTTGATACACTGGTGGGGCCTCGAACCCTCTTGATACACTGGTGGGGCCTCGAACCCTCTTGATACACTGGTGGGGCCTCTAACCCTCTTGATACACTGGTGGGGCCTCTAACCCTCTTGATACACTGGTGGGGCCTCTAACCCTCTTGATACACTGGTGGGGCCTCTAACCCTCTTGATACACAGGTGGGGCCTTTAACCCTCTTGATACACTGGTGGGGCCTCTAACCCTCTTGATACACAGGTGGGGCCTCTAACCCTCTTGATACACTGGTGGGGCCTCTAACCCTCTTGATACACAGGTGGGGCCTCTAACCCTCTTGATACACTGGTGGGGCCTCTAACCCTCTTGATACACAGGTGGGGCCTTTAACCCTCTTGATACACTGGTGGGGCCTCTAACCCTCTTGATACACAGGTGGGGCCTCTAACCCTCTTGATACACTGGTGGGGCCTCTAACCCTCTTGATACACAGGTGGGGCCTCTAACCCTCTTGATACACTGGTGGGGCCTCTAACCCTCTTGATACACAGGTGGGGCCTCTAACCCTCTTGATACACAGGTGGGGCCTCTAACCCTCTTGATACACTGGTGGGGCCTCTAACCCTCTTGATACACTGGTGGGGCCTCTAACCCTCTTGATACACTGGTGGGGCCTCTAACCCTCTTGATACACAGGTGTATTTATTACACATCCATTACTTGGCCATCGGTAGTCTCGTATCACTATGACCGATTCTTATAGGCCCTATGGTCTCGTCGGTATTCTTTCACCATGCAACGAGCCGATATTCGATGTGTCACGCGTTCAGGGTTAATCGGGTTTATGGGGAAATGCTGGAATGCAACTCTATTCGTCCCCACGAGATATCCCGTAGCGAACCGCTCTCACAGTCTCACCTCCTAATGTGGTTCCTATATAACTATGCAGAGTTTGGATTTTATCAACAGGTTCTGCCTACCTTTTGTTGGGCGTGCACGAGGTGAGACTGCAGGAACCGGTCCGGTGCTCCGGGGTCCCGAGGTCGCGCCGCTCTCCGTCTCTCGTTTCCCAGTTGCGGTTTAATTCAGAAAAAATCACGTCGGAGGTCACCAAATTGAAGGGAAAAACGGTCTGTCTAGTTACTGGATCAGATAAAATGAGACGGAGAGGTAATAAAGTCTATCGGCACGAGGACCTTGGATTTATTAAGTAAAGTGGCAACGGTTATACAGAGTCATAAAGCGTGAGAAATCGAATATGTCTAAGTCCCTAATCAGCGCTGATGGTTCGTCCAGAGCTTCGCCTCCGTGGAAGGTCTGCTTCAGAAGAAGGTGAAGAGTCTCTGTGTGATACAGTTTTATGCTGTATCCTCCTCTCGATGAGGTGTGTGCGTTTGAGGTGTGTGTGGTTCTGTGTGTTTTTGCTTGACCTTGGCTCCCAGGCCCTGGTGTATGCAAGTGTATCTTCTTGTGTTCCTACTAACGGGGAAGAGCTCCTCAGTGTCTCCTTTGTTCTCGAAGTATCTCTTGTGTGCTCGAA